>NW_010314175.1:104386-132159 GCF_000700745.2 Antrostomus carolinensis
CAGTAAGACAACAGGTGCAGTGCCATTTGGATGTGTGTTAGTTAAACTAGGCAAGATGGCAATTATTACAGAAATTGTAGGACATGTAAGAATGTGATCAAAGGAGAGATGGCAGTGGTTGGTTATATTAGTGACAAAACCTTCTTTTTGACGTAGGAGCGTCTAAAGACTGATCTTTTCTGATTTGCCGTTACTCATCATGTCACAAAAACCAGAAGTGTGCTAATGAAGTTTACTGATGAGTTAGCGAGCATATATAGCAAGCAAATATATTGGAGTACTGGGAATGAGGGTGAACAGGGGATGCTGAGGACAAAAGTACTGGAGAAGCGATGGTGGAGTTTCATAGTAGAAAATACACAATCTTATAATGAATGGCTTTTAGCAATGCATAGTATGTATATTACTTGCTAGCTAGGAGACCAAGAGGTGGTGTGGTATGCTGGTTGGCAGTGTTGTCCTTTGATCCCTGTGGTTCTCAGGAGCTATCATCACTGTTCTTGCAGCCCAGGGTCTTTCCTTGGACAAGAAGATTTCACAGTGATAAGGAGAATATAGCATAACTGGTTCATGGAAGGAAGTTGCACTGATTCCATCTTTGTTAATTTAGCTGGCATGCAGTCTTCCTCCAGATAGTCTCTTCTGTTTCTTCTGGCTGTACAAACAATCTGGTGCTAATCTAAAGCTAAGCAAAAGGCAGGTATTTTGACAGCAGAAAATAATCATGCATTTCTGTGTGTGCTTTGCAGTATTTAGATTACTCCTTTGAACTGCCTGAAGTCATCTCAACACAATGCAAGCAGGCATAGAATAGATCCCTGAATGGTACAGTATATGCGCTGAAAACATGTTGTGCGATCAAAATATCTTTGCATCAAAGCAGCAGAAGTTTCTGCTAGCATTGTTGACGTGATAAATGAGCAGCTAATTAAATATTCCAAATTACGTAGAACATACCTTTAATGGCTGAAAGGCAGTTCTTCTGTGTTTAGTTCCTTGCACACTGTTAATAATTGCGTTTTCAAGCCCAAGCTTCATTATATATCTAGGAGTGATTTATTCTTTCTTGGCTTAAGTCTATGAATTTCTTCTTAGTAAACATACTGTCATGAAAATTGGAGAAAAAAGACACAGAGGAATTCTAGTGGCTGGTATTGAAGTTCAAAGTATCCTCCTCAGATTATTTTGCAATCATGTCTTTAGAATAGAAGCATTCTACCAAGATAGAAGAAAAGAGGGGGGAAAAAACCCCTTCAAAAATCTTCAAACAGTCTCTGTACTTATTTAAACTGCCATTGCTATTTTTGAAGGAACAAAACACAGACAAATGCTATCACTGTGTTGTGGATGCCTCACAGAGACAGTAGTGAACTCATTTCTGTTGCTTTAGTGTCAGTTAATATTTATTCTGGATACACAGATTACAGTCTTAATTATCACATTTTTTCTCCCCCTCTCAGGGTGTGTATGTGTGTAATTGTTGTCATTAGTACCCACTTCTTCCTGTTCTTCCCAGAGATTTATCAATAGCTATCTACCTAAATGTGGCATTTTTTGATTGGTAATCACTCACTACACTTTGGGATATATTTTATCCCTTCTTTGTGTGTGCTGAATAGCATGGTAGGGTGAATTGAATCTTGACATTTTGAAGTGAAATAGGCTTGTTTTCTTTTTCAAATCCCTGAAGTTGTTTAGTGAAATGCTGCAGTCTAGGCTTTTTTATTGATATATAAATAGAAAGAAGATTAGTTTTGAAAGCACAATGGCTGCTTACAGACTACAAAACAGTGGAAAAAAGGGATGAGCATACCTTGATGTCAGTAACAGTTTTCTGGGGGTGGGGGCTGCAGGGGAGGAGGGGAGAAAGGAGGGAGAGGGAGATTCAGAGATGAAAGGAGATGGCTCTCAGCCTCGTATCTGCATCAGTGAAGTGTGCTGAATGGAAGGTATTGTGGTGAGAAAGGTCAGTCTTCTGTAGTTCGCTTAAAACTTGACTAAAGCTGTATTTGCACCCAATTCAGAGAAGTGATTGAATTGCAAGTTCCATATCTGTACATCATCTTCAACGTATTATTCCATGTATGCTGATTTATTCTTTTCAACATTGTTTCATCCTAAGTTACTTTTATTCATTTGAATTCCCTAAGTTCTTTGTGATCTGTAATGCTCAGGTCTCATAATGAAGATAGCCATGGTATTAAAAAAGATTATATGAATACTTCAAAAGAAACCTGATTTCTGAGGTTTCTTGCACCTGTGTAACTTTACTGCTGCTTTTATGGAGTGGTTTCTCTGCTATTATGGACCCAAATATTGCCCAGTTAAATTATTATAATTTGTTTCATTTGCTTGACAGTTAGATAAGCATTCTAGCCAAAAGAAAAAAATACAATGAGTATTTTCAAATGTTGCAAGTGTTGTAGCATTCAGAGAACTGAGATACAGCATCCATCAAAGACTGAAATGTGGTAAGAGCCTTATATACCAAGCCATCACAGTTGTAGTCATTTGTCAAAGAAATAGATTTTGGTACTATCTGAAACAGGAAAAAATAAATTTTTCAACACAACAGTCCTATACTATTTAATTAGCTTTATCTACCTAATGATTCATCCATCACAGACATACAACCATTCACATAGTGTATACAGAACCTGGCTTTCAACTAGCTGCCGGGCACCTTAGAAAACTTTAAAATCTCAGGAACCTTACAAACACCTAGAGAGAAAAGAAAAACATGTTTGCACTAGAAGATACCTCTGATTAAATACTTCATCTGTGTCACTCTCCACAGCAAATATGTGTCCAATCCAGTGAATGGATCTACAGTACAACTGCACATTCACAACAAATCAAGAGGAAGTTTACCTGTACTGACACAAATCAGCTCTGAAATTATTAAAATAATACCGTGGCTCTGATTCTGCTATTCTTTTGAGATAAAACCAGTTGAATCATAGGGCTTCCAGAATTTCTGAATGATAAATAATTACTTGTGACTTATCTGTTGCACTAATACATGTCCAAATTAGCCTTGCTGGAATATAAACTCCTTCAGAGCTTTTTGTGCATTTCACATCAAGACTTTAGGTTTGTAAATCATCTCTTCTAAAAGGAATATGAGAGAGTGTGTGGAGAGTTTTGTTCAATTTCTAAAAATTCTAAAAGAATTGATAAGTGGGCTGAATGAATAATTCAGTATTGTAAGGAAAGTTCAATAAACTACAGCTATTATAAAAGCAAATTTTCTCATAAAGGATTTGAAGTACAGAATCCTGAGATGTGTCAAGCATTTACACACATAGCTCCCACTCACATACTTAGTTACCAATGCAAGATTTTCACTCATTATCCCAAAATGTCAGTGGCGTAGCAGATTCACAATTTTTTAATACACTTTTGTGAAGGAAACAGCAATTTACAATACAGTAATGTCCTAGAACACATTTAAGTTTATGGCATAAATTAGTTCACTGGGAAAGATTTTAAAAAGAAGCCCTACGCATCATCAAATCAAATACATAATAGTAAAGTCAGTTAACTGTCTGCTTGCATATAATGTGAGTTTATAGTTAGAAAAGATTTATTAAGAGGATATATAACAGAAATATAGAACATTTGGTTGTATTATATTACCCTGTACCATTAGCCTGGTAATGAAGAACAATACATGTATACTGATGTATATTACATATACATCACAGAATCACAGAATGTTGGGGATTGGAAGGGACCTCGAAAGATCATCTAGTCCAATCCCCCTGCCGGAGCAGGAACCTAAACAATTTTACACAGGAAGGCGTCCAGGCGGGTCTTGAATGTCTCCAGAGAAGGAGACTCCACAGCCTCCCTGGGCAGCCTGTTCCAGTGCTCTGTCACCCTCACTGTAAAGTAGTTTTTTCTCAAGTTTAAGCGGAACCTCCTGTGTTCCAGCTCACACCCATTGCTCCTTGTCCTATCGTTGGGCATCACTGAGAAGAGCCTGGCTCCATCCTCATGACATTCGCCCTTAACATATTTATAAACATTAATGAGGTCTCCCCTCAGTCTCCTCTTTTCCAAGCTAAAGAGACCCAGCTCCCTCAGCCTTTCCTCATAAGGGAGATGCTCCACTCCCTTAATCATCTTGGTGGCTCTGCGCTGGACTCTCTCAAGGAGTTCCCTGTCCTTCTTGAACTGTGGGGCCCAGAACTGGACACAATATTCCAGATGCGGCCTCACCAGATACATATGAAACGATAGGAAACTCCGGCCTCACCATATACATATGAAAATAATTTGACAGATTAGAAAAAAGACTTTCTTAGCTGTGATCTAGACTGCCAAAAATGCATTCCTCTGTTTCTTCAGTTAGCTTTCATATTTAGTTGCCTACCTAGTCATCTGTGGACATAATGTTGGCATACTCTGTGTAATATGATACAGTCTCATTTTAAGTGTATAATGAACTTCAGTTTCCTAAGTGGAGTTTTATAAGTGGAGTTTTATAAGTGACATTTTCCTTATTGAGAAAATTGCATTTCTTTGAGAAGAAGTGTTGTTGGCAAAAGATTAGAAATCTTAGTTTTGCCAGTTTTAGCAAAACATTTGCAATGGCTCACAGTTAGGAAACAAGCTGAATGTTTTGATGGTAGATTCCCACAGACCAAGCTAAAAAGACACTGTCAGTAAGAATTCTGTAATTTCTTGAACTCCTGTGATTTCTGTTGATTGTAGTACGTCAAAAAAAGTAGCACAAGTAGAGTTAAGAACTTCTTGAATACCTCAGGAAATAAGACATGCTTCTGTTATTGCTGTGTAAATTAGGCAAAAATATAACTTTGTGTTAACTGGAATCCACCAAACTGTTCTTCATTAATTTAATCTCAGCATTCAGAGTGCAAATGTTGAAACAAACCTTCAACATCATTCAAAGATAGGAGCATTTCAAGCGGAACCTTCAAACTGGATGTTTTATTCACAGTTGCCTTTGTCTCTTCTGAAGACCATTCTCACAGAAGTTAAAGGTCTCTCGATTAAAGCGTGTCACTTAGAAGAGCATTAAAATGCCAAGGATTTAATTATTGCTGTTCTGTTGCCACAGCAATTGTTGTATATTTAATTTCTCTTTTAAAAGTAGGGCAAGGGGAAAAAAAAGCAACTGGTAAGTGCATCTAATGTGTTTTTTCTCCTCTTCTTATGAAGCTACGAAAAAGTCCTGACTGAGTAAAACAACCTGTGTTGCTTTCTCTAGCCTGTTGTAGCGTGATCAGAGGGAGGAAGTTTATGGAGAGGGAGTGCCATGCAAAGCCCAGGAAAAATAATTGCAGATGATTTTTGTGATACACAGACCAAACCTCACAACAGTATTCCCAAAGAGCCTAACGAGAACACTGGTAGTCTTCATATTTGAAGTCTGCTAGCCTGACCCTGAGGGCAGCTTCAGATGACAAACAGACAAAAGCAGCTCTGACTAGTTTACAGAAAACTTTGTAATCTCCACATCCACCACAGATATAAAACAGATTTTTACAAGCCCCTGACACCTAGGGACTTCAGTTTTGACACAAGTAAGAAAACTGAGCATTCTCTATCTGTTTGTTAACTTTTCAAATGAAGGTCTGGCTTTCCCAATTTCCCTTGCCTATGGAAAATTTGATGCCCCAAGGATGGAATTGATTTTATGTCATTCTAGACATCCCATGGGAACAAGTCTCTCCCTCTTCTTGCTATGATAATGCTGAGCCAGTAGAGCACACTGATTACCTGTGAGGGCTACCACTGTGTGCTTGTGCCCCTTTGATTTTCCTTGAAGGCCATCTTGGCTTTCCATTTACCTGGAATAGGAAAAGTTAACAGTGTCGAGTCAAGCACTGCTACTTAGAATTTGGAAAGAAATATATTCTCCTGTCGTACAAGTTTCTCTCTTAATTTGCTCTTACAAATTCCAGCCCTTGCTGTTAGACCAGTTCAGAAACACAAAAGGCTTTCAGCCAGCTTCTCAAGAGACTGCACTGCAATCAATCTCATAACAAAGTGGAGGAATTCAAGCTATAATAAAGTAATGAACAAATTCAACCTAGAAGGTGCAAATGTGCATTAGAATTGCAGAACTCTAGAACTGCTCTTAAACTGGTCAGTCTTCATCCAGAAAAAAATATTGAAGAGAGCGAGAAATTTCAGTCAGGCACGGAGTATAATTTCAGACACAAAAAGGTACATGAGCAGGGACTGAAAGATTGAGCCTTGACCATTTGAAGGAAAAGATAAAAATAGGCACAGTAAAAAGTAAACAAATTCATAAATTGTAGACTGAACCAGGAATTTTTTTTCTCCATAGATCAGCTAATGCAAACATGAAGGGAACAGGTTTTTATATTAACTTGGATTTAAAATAGAAGGGAAGACTTTAATATAATGCATAATTAAACTATGGAAACAGTTTTTTCCACATCTACATTTTATGATATCTCTTATACTTTCCATAGAACATCCAGGACTTCAAAGAAACAGGATGTAAGACCAGTTTGGCTCAGGTCTAATCCAATATGGCAATTCTTACATTATGATTAATGAGGTTCCCTTTATCAACAGCTGTCATTCTGACCTTTGTGGCTCTGCTGCTTATCTCCTGATTGATACATTTTCACAGCCTGCATCTCATTTTGAATAAAATAAAAATCTAAATAACTTTCATTCAATTGCTATAACCTTTTCAAATATTTGCTCTTAACAGGTACATTCAAATCATTTGTTCACAGAATCTCAGATTGTCCATCAACAGTACTCTTAAAGTATACTACTACTCTTAAGATTTTTTTTAAAATGCAGACATTGATTATATCCTCTGACATTTAGGAAAGAAATAATGTGCTTACACTAATCTCTGCATCTAAAGATTGAACTTTTGTTTTGGAGATTCACTTTTAGAAATGTAGTATTGGCTCAGGGTTGGATATATTCAGAGATTCCTTTCCTGGTTTGTGATGCTAGTGTGATTCAGGACATGTTAGCTTGATGTGTTATAAAATGAGCCAGTTTATCTTTAGTTTAGCCTGTGATCAGTGCGGAGAGTGCTTTTCCTTTGGGAGCTGAATGCAAAATAACTGAAGCAGATTGAAGTTGGCAGTGACTAATGAAGTCTTGTGAACGAGTCAGAAGTCAGTGGGTTACTGCATAGGGTGGATTGAGAAGAGGGTAACAGCAGCCTCTTTGTTGAGTATATGCTGTCTTTTTTTATTTGCATTCTCAGTGCTTCTCTGAAGAAAATCTCAAAAAAAATTAAAAATTCCTGATGTATGTCTCTGAAACACACACATTCATACACACATTTGTTTCAGTGGGGATAATTCTAGGCTTCCATGTTTAATGAACCAGTGTGGTTGCCTAAAGGTGATCTACATGTTAATAATTTTAATCAGTCACACAGAATTTATGAAGTTGGAATTCCAATTGAAATTAGCATGAGTTAAAACCGCAGTAATTTATTTCTTTGAGAGCTCCCCCTACTTTGCCAGTTTGATAATATGCTCCATTGTCACAGAATCTGGCACAATAAATCAGTTGCAATGCAGACGCCACCAAGCAGCCTGCTATGGGACTTCTACACAGAGCATAACTACTGTGAGTAGAAAACACTGCAATTGTTTTTGAATTTGCTCTACATGTAAAATCTGTGGGCATGGAGTGAAGGATGGAGGAGCAGGAGGAGGACTATGCCAGCCTGGCCTTGAAGAAACTGGGAAAGTGGCAGAGACAATGCCAGCCAAGCCCCTGCCTTCAGCCTGACAGTTGACCCAGGTCAGGAATCGCTGCAAACCACTCCTGCTTTAACCCTGTGATTAAATTATTTGAATGACTGCCTAACCTTGACTGAGTATAAAGCAGGATGAAGGAGGTCAAACTCTGAGAAGGGGAACATGCCCTCCTTATGCAATCTTTGGAGACTTGAGCTGGGCTTTGTGCTACGCATGGCGCTGCTACAGATTTACAGCCCAGACCACAATTACTGTAGTTTTTCAGCAATGCTACAGCAAATCAGGAAACTGCTGTGATGTTACAGTATGTTTTTTTCCTGAAGTGTTTATTTAAGCCTTTTGTTGAACAAAGTCTTTAAGACTTTTCTTCTTTTAGACTTTTTCTTTTTTAGACTCACAATAATCTGGGGATTTTGACTGAAACATTGTGAATCAAACTGATTCAAGCTCTCTGCAGCCTAACTGTCCCAGCCTGTGCACACAGAGAGCAACAAGATTTGTGTTTTCCACCTCATTAAACTGACAGCAGAAATTAGTTTCTGGTATTAAAAACTAAAAAGTTAAATTACAGCTACACGTGTCCTTTATGCAATGGCGTGTGTGAAAGATGTTTGATTTTAATGTTTGCTATAATGGAGAATTTAAATTGCAATGTTTGTCAAATCTGTAATCTTTGTTTCAGAGTGGAATATTAATTACGCTTTTAACTATGAGAGGTAAATAAAATGAGCATCCACTGCCTGCCTAAGGGTAAATTGCAGATTACTGACAACGTGACGTGGTGTACTAAATGTCAGTTTTGTCAAACAAATTTAGAGGAACAGTTAAACTATTAGCTTCCTGTTGTTACAGGGGTTTTTTTGCAATGAATGACTGTTCCTAGCAGCAGGGGCACTGTACCATATGGAACGCTAACAGAGCTAAATTGAATAAGCGAGATGAATGAGGAGATAGCACTACAGACGCACTCAATTAGTTTATAACTGTCCATTAACTTCTGTTGCTGGTTTTGAATAAACGATAGATTAACCATCACACCCCTTCTTTTTCATTCTGAAACCAGTAGAAAGAGAGTGTTGTGATGACACAAATTGAAGAAGAAACTAAGCAGTTTCTCTTTTTTATTATTTTTACCTCCTGCTTCTTAATGACTCGACTTGTGTGGTGTTGGCAGTACCTGCAAGTAATAGAACACATTATTTCCAAGAAGCAGATCAAAATATTTCAGCTGTGGTTATGCATGCAAAGTAGTTCTCTGAATACAATTGCCAGGAGTTACGGTGCCTGTTTCTTAGGACCTGGTTTAGTAGTAGGGAAGCACGAGTATGGCATGTGCACCTAAGCCAGTCATGGTGATTTATTTGTCAGTTAAAGGAAAAGTGTTGTGATTAGTGACAAAATAAAAATATAAATAATATGTCTGCCTATCTGTTCCCCAAACCATTTTAGCCCCTAACTACTTTTAACAGTTAAGAGCTGATGTGTTACTGTGTTCCTGACTAGGAAAACTTAAAACATGTTTGATTTTGTGTACCCGATTATGTCCTGCTAAGCCATTAGGGTCAGATTATTTCCATCTAATTTAAGTCCTAAGTAAATATACATAATACCAGATATTACTATCCCTGGCTTCCATTTCAAGACATTAGAGAGAGAGAAGAACCTCCAGAGGGCACTGAGTTTACCTCATATTCTATTGGGATATTTCTGTCTGTTGTTATTTAATTTAAAATTTCTAGTAAAAAATATCTAAAGACTTCACTCAAGCTATTCAACATCACACTTTCACATTAGGTGTTCAAATACCTAATCAGTGAAGACCTCACCACTGCTGAACCTGAAATCCAAAATACCAGACATAAAAAGTGGTCAAGGTAAGTGAGGAGAGGGGCATTGGACAGGGGAGATATTCTGGAGACACTTAAAATTTCATCCTATTTTTAGCCTTTTGCTGTTTAGCAACTAGAGCTGCTTAGTTATACAGACAGGAGAGGTAGCTGGGAAGTGTTGGGGAGCAGATGCTGAAGATCTAAAGGAGAGCTGGGAGTATGGTATTTAGGGCCTAACACAAGACATTAATCCATAGAAAGCTCAAATCCATTAGTTGTACCACTCGTGAATAAAGTTGTTTGAAAATGTGAAGCTTCCATTTTCAGGACCAACCCTCCATTTAGGTAATAATTTTCATCCTACTAAATCCTTTTATCTGTCTGCTGCATGCAATAGTCTTCTCCATCTTCTGTGTAAAGAGTAACACTGCTTTCAGTCTACTGCTAACTTCCTTCCATGAGTGAAGTGGTTTCTGTCTGTCCCCTTACCATACATATTTCACAGGAAGTAATGTAAGTTTTAATTAGTAAAACTCTATGAAATATTTAAAACTCCTCAGGTGAAAGGAGTTATATTAATGAACTGGAAAAGTAGCATGAGAGTCTCATGTTATATGGGCACATGAACTTTGTAGATCACTGTAGTGGAAAAAAAAAAAAAATGAAAGAAGTGGCAAAGGCAAACTTAGGCTGGGACTGCAGAGGGAAGATAAGATGTCCTTATCAGATGCAGGCCACAGTATTAATAAATTCCTGTCCATATGCTATTTTGGTATGTAAAAAAGATATTCCAAATTATGCAAACAATTCTACCTGCTTCTGTCAGGGTGAGCTGGGTTTGGTTTGTTGTTTTTTTGTTTTTTTTTAATTTTACTTGCAAATGGCAGTAACTGAGAAACTTTGCTTAATTTCTGAAAGCAGCTGTTATAGTAGACAAAATTTTGTTCTACTGCTTTTGAAAATTCTACCCGAACTTATGTCCAAGTGTCTGAACCAGGTGTCCACCTGTCTCCTTCAGCCTGCATTTCTGAATTCGGATTTGGGGAAAATTCTTGTTTATCTAGCTTCTTCTTACCATAACCTCTCATCTAATGTCAGCTATAGTCTCCTCACCTGTAGTTCACTTGTGTCAAAGTATTATTACAAAATCTTTGCCCACTCCTGTTTAGTTATAGTTTTTTATAGGGTTACAGTGTTTTGAAGGAAGACACTATTTAAACAGCAAACGTGTCCCTAATAGGTTGCACAGATGTCCACTCATCTGTTTTTAAGTTACTTATTTGCATGCTGTTGAAGAAACGAGCACAATACTGGTTTTTATCCAGTGTTTGTGAGCTTAAAGGTTACTAGTGACTGTTAAAAGTTAACCCCCGATGGAGGCTAGTGTCATTCCATGCAGTGACCTGAGGTTCAATATAAAGCTCTTGTAAGTACCCATGGTGTACTTACTTAGTCTTTTCATTAAGAGGATTCCATGACTATGTTTAGTAATTGACTAAGTTTAATGGATGTACTAGAGGTCCTGTTTTTACATTTGGTCTTGCACAAGTAAAAGTTGGCAGAGGAAGGCCTGTTAGCTCCTTGAAAGAGGCAGTACTCCTTTATTCAAGGGCAGAAGTGGAATACACTGTTCTACAGTCCTTGTTCTACAGTCTTAATTCTCCACTGGAGTCAACTGTAAGGAGTTTTGTAATTTCTTTTGAAAGATACAGCTTTTTAACAAGTCATCTAGATAGGGTAGGAAATGTTGATCTAGTCAAAACATTTATTTGAGACCTGATCTTAAAATTGTTATCCTTTGAATCAAATGGTATATTAAAGAGAAATTGCCGTGAAGTCCTAGTTTATGAAAGTGATATATTTTAAGTTGTGCATTAATATTTCTTCAGCTTTAGAAAACAGTCACACCACCATAGGTATTTCCAAGTGTATAGTATAGTTAAACTATAGTATTGTATAGTTAAATAGCCATAATGAATATATTAGAGTTTACTTACCCTGATTCAGTAGAAAATATAGCAACGCTTGTGCCAAAACATTAAAAGAATTTACAAAACCTGTTCCACAGCAAATACTGTACTGTTTTAGGAGCCTTCCTACTCACTGCATTTATTTAAGTGCAGAAAAATATTTCAGTGGTTTCTCCAGCAGGATAAGATATCCATATATTTCCATATGTTACTAAATGGTAACATTGTCTTGCAAGTTATTATCGTACAACCCTCTCTCTCTAATTCCTATGAATGAGACTCCTACCCAGGCCACTCTCCCAACCTAACCTGCAGTATGTTAAAGGCATTAAGACACTCCCTCTCAAGTACCATCTCCCAAATCATGTAGAGCTTTAATAGATAATTCTGTGCTAGCAATATTATTCAGTAAATTCATAGAAAGGATATTATTAGCCATTAAATTCTTCAGGGATGTAGAATAATTTTTATGCTATGGAGGTACTGCTTTCTTCATGATCAAATTCTGTTGGTTTTTTTCATTAAAGAAAGAGCAGTTTTACTTGCAGCTGTCACAGTTTACTTCCTTCCTCCGTAAATAATAAGTTGGAGAGTTAATTTTAGCACTAGAACATTGTATCTTAGAAGCTTCATCTTTGATAGTTTTTATTAGAGGAGTGCCAAAGATTATTTTCTTATTTTCAACTTGAAAGCCTTTTAGTTCTGTTTCTGGCTTTATTGCCACCTTCCTGTGGTACTTCAAACAGATCTTTATAGCTCTGTACAACTTAGTAAACTTACTGTATTACATCACTGCTGTAAACTGTAGTATTTCAACATATTTGAAGTACTGAGCTTCGTATTATAAGAACAGCAGCTATCATTTCTGTTAAAACTGCAAGTTCCAACTCACTGATATTTTTAATGATGTAGTAGTATTTTAGTTGTTGGGGGTTGTTACCTTCTGAAGAACATCACAGTACCTAACAAATCATATTAATACGTGTAGTATTCTTGTAATGGCTGATTTCATCAGGGGAAGGACTATGACATTTATAGCTTTTACTCTGTTTGCTCAAAAGGAATTTTACTATGGAAGCTCTATTCAGAAGTTTCAGATTTTTCCTTTCCCGAGGATAAAAAGTGCTAACATGTCTTCAGAAAATGTATTTTCACAGAATTTAGAATTAGATTTTTGAAGAAGTACAAGGTATTCGTTTTCTCTTTGAGTGTGTTTCTGTGACAGAGGCATAGACTCAGGTAGTGTGGTTTCATGTGAAAAATTTAATTCCTCAGTCTTTAGATTAACATACTGCTTGTAGGTGGCAAAGCTCCGAGTGAAAATGCAATTATTAATTAACATTCTCTTGAAATATTACAGTTATTGTGACTATAACACTGGGGTTTTTTTCAGATGAAACTATATTTGGAAGATTTAGAGAAGCTTTCATTGACACTTTTCTTACATCTTTTAATTGAGAAAGCCTTTGGTGTTTATAGGTTCAAGTTTGCCAGAATTAGAAATGAAAGGGTCTACACAGATATATTTGAAACATTCTCACCTAAAGCCACCATGTTACACAACTGTATCAGCCACCCTTTCCATAGTTGTATGAAGAGCCCCTGAAGTAGATTAACCTACCTTCCTTGCCATACAGGCCTCATATTAATACCTTCATTATGAGCTGTTGATATCCATGCTAAGACAGAAGTAGAGGCTGGACAACTTCATTAGCTGATCATAAAGGGGGTAGATGACAGTTTCTCCCAGAAGCCCCATTCCTCTGCATGGGATAGGATTGGATTGAGGATGCAGCTGCTTCTTAGACTGACCAAATAGTATCAGCCTCACAAGGTCTCAACTGGAACACTTACTCCTGTAGTCACAGCTTTGGATTACCAGCAGCCCATCTGCCACTGCAGTTCCACTGCCAATTAGATGATATATCCATGGCTTGGGAGAGCACTTGAACGGTTTACAAGCTACATGCTGATAAAGAACCACTGCTTAGTGCCTTCCTTGCTCCAGTGAGCACAGAGCGCTATTAAATCGGTGCACTACCAGGAACACTATGCTCAGGGTATATCTTCATGCATCCTACTAGTTATTCTACTTGCCTTAAGGGGATGGCCCAATTTCAGCAGCCCCTTAGGAAAAAGTTAGTTTCTTTCTTACATGACTGAGTATTGCCTATTCCATGTTTTTATTCAGTGACTTTTGGCCAAACAGATTTCTTCTGGTGGCAGAGAAGAAAGGTAGACTCATCTAAAAGGCTGATTAAAACCCTGTGCAGTTGGATATTTTTGACTGCTGAGGTTTACTGAATATTACAAAAGTCTTGAAGGAGGGAAAATGGATTTGATGAAATAGTTGTTTGAAAAAATGAAAGGCACATCGTGGAGATGTGGGTAGCACAGAAGAAATCATGTCCAAGTTTGTGAATGCCTAGTACCAGCACTAGCAACTATGTGGTACAGGCTGCTGCCTGTATTGTGATACAAAGAGGCAAAAATTATCTATTCAAGTGAGAAAGTAAAGGGCTATGGTTCAAAAGTTGCACCTGGCATGAGCAAGGAATGCTGTGTTGCACAGAAGGCAGTATACCCAGGAACTGAAGGAGTACCTCCCCCTGCATGATGTACATAAGAGCTAGATTGGGATGCTTATCTGGTTATATAGATGCTTATCTATATAACCATATATTCTGGTTATACAGGTACCAGAATATGTGTACTAACACAATGGAATTTTTTTTCAGCAAAATGCCTTTGGCTGTTTTGTATTCTGTTCTGGGGAGCAGCAAGCCGATTAATGAGTTGTGTTAGATTAAGCCTATCAAAACCTTTGCTTTTGGTTCTGCACTGTGTTCTGCACTGTGGTTCACCACTACATATATTTAGTTATATATTTACATATGTACATGCGTGTATATAAGATATATAATATATTTACATGTATTTAAATACCAAATATGCTAAAGAGAGTTCCTCTAAGGTATGTTATGAAGAGCTTTAAACAATTTATTTTGATTATGCTTTATGTCTTTATACCAGTAAAGACAAATGCCTGCCTTTCCAATAAGAGAGAGGTCTATGCAGAGACCTAAATACCTTCAGGGGAAAATATTTTCTATATTTAAAACTGTCACAGTTACTATTGCTTTATATTAACTTGAGCCTGTGTAAGCCTAGAAGTAACTCATTAGACTCTGTAGAAATCTGGGTATCTGCTTCCTCTGCTGGGACTTGCAAGACAAACTTTCTAACACCATAGTAAAGGTAACAAGTTATTTCACACAGAAAATACCTGTATCATACCCAGGTCAGCCTCAGGTAGCGATGTAGTGTGGGGTTAGGGATTTTCTATTTGTGGAAGGAACCGCTTAAGTGTCAGATTTACTTTTAACAAAAGACATTTGCCTCGTCATGCTTAAGGAGTTCGGAATATTATAGCAAATCTCAAAGAGAGGCTAGTGGACAGAGAGGATGATGAAAATACCACATAGTTGATACATCTGCCATACAGCTCTGTAATTCCTCATGCTTAGAACACCTCTGAAAATACAATGAAGATTTGTTATGGGAAAAATCATCCCAGAATAAATTTGCATCAGTTTAATACCACCTTTTGTCTCAGTTTGTGAAAGCAGAGGGATTCTGGGCACCTGCAGTGCACACCACCTCTGGGAGTTTGAGGGTCTGTTTAAAACTGACAGCTGTGGGAGAAGGTGTTTTCTTTCATCATTAGCCAGCCTTTTCTATAATGATAATTAGTTTCAGGAAAAGAATTTCAAAATCTGTCATGAATGTATTTCTGTGAAAAGCTTTCATGTTCATGTTGTCTGGCACTACGCATCTCACAGCTACCTCCTCCTGAGTAGGCCCCAGTGTTGTCTGTTTAGTTCTTTATTCAGATCATATGATAATATGATAGGGGAAAAGAAGAAAAATAAAAGCTGTTGAGACAAAGGGGAAGACTTGCAATGTCAAAAGCAAAATATATCCTTTAAACAATATGTTATAAATACGGTGTTCTTGTACCATGTGCAGAGTCTTTAATACCCATCTACACAATAGTATGAAAGAAATATATTTATCTGTAAGACTGATATGACATACACATCTTTCATTCATCTAAATTGTTTCTTTTAAGTGTTATCTCTTAAAATGAAATAGGTATATATATTATTTGCATACAAAAGAACCTAGGTATTCTTGTTAACTATAGATAAGTAAAATGGTGTATATGCTAACAAAAGAGAAACTCCAGGTTCTTTGTAAATTTTTATTTGCTGTTCGTAACAGAGTTAGCTAGGAAAATGAATTTTCTTTTTGGGAGGAAAAAAGTATCCTCAGGCAAAAGGAAAGGTCAGGTGTGGGATTTTCCTGTGACTGTACATTTCAGGAAAAGATCAATTCAGAAACTTCAAAAACTTCATTTAAAAAAAGTTGAAATAGTGTAATAGAAAGCATGTAAAGTAGCATAATGTCATTTTACATTTATGTACAATTAATGTAGCAGAAATTAATACAAACACAATGGGAAATGAAACATTTCATCTTCATTAAAATGAGAACATTAGAAAATCAAAATATAATTTGCCTTTTTCATGGGAAATTATCACATTCTTATGATGCAGTTCAATGTGAATAAAACTAGCTCTCTAATGAAAAATTTTGTTGATAAAAATATTTGCACAAGCTTTGGTCCTTAAGTTAGAAAGGTGTTTTACAGAATCACAGAATGGTAGGGGTTGGAAGGGACCTCGAAAGATCATCTAGTCCAACCCCCTTGCTAAAGCAGGTTCACCTTGAGGAAGTTGCACAGGAAAGCATCCGGGCAGGTTTTGAACATCTTCAGAGAAGGAGACTCCACAACTTCTTTGGGCAGCCTGTTCCAGTGCTTTGTCACCCTCACAATAAAGAAATTTTTCCTCATGTTTAATACATGCAGCAGAAAAAATATATTAAAAATATAAATAAATAACAAAAAATAATCTATTTCTATCACAATATTGAATTATTTGACTATATCTGATTTTGCTAGTATTATCCCGTATTGGTTCTGACTGTGCATCTCACATGTAGGACTACTCCAGAAGAGGCACAGTTGAGAATTGTGTTCAGATTTGTAATCCTTTAAATCCCTGGCCTTCCTTTTATGAAAAAAGCCCTATTACCAGAAAATTCAATGGGAATCCTAGAATAATTTGGATCAGAAGAGACCATTAGAGATCACCTTTTCTTACCTCCTGCTCAAAGCAGACTTAAACTAAATCGAGATGCTCATGACATTGTCCAGCAGGGTTTTGAGTATCTCCAAGTATGGAGAACCCACAACTTCTCTTAGCGCCTGCTCCACTGCTTGACTACCCCATTGGTGACAAAATTTTACTGGGAATTTCATGATTTGCAGCTTGTGTCTAGTGTATCTTGTCCTTTCACCATGTGTGTAGACTCTGTCTCCTCTGTACTCTCCCATTAGGTATTGAAAACCAGCAGCTAGATCCCCTGTCATTTAGACATTGTATTCACTATTTTCTTGATTAATTTTGAAATCATAAGAATCAAAACACAAATTTAAATTCATATTGCAAAATTGTTAAATTTTGAAACAAATTAAGAGAATTTGTGGGTTTTCCTTTTTCCTTCCTTCGTCCAATTGAGTAGAATGGAATGTTTTGTTGCCTGATTTATTACTTCTAATAATCAAGGTAATGGTAAAATTAGATAATGGTAATTTTTTAAAAATACTGCTGCTCACATCTCATTACTGTTTTATTCTCCTGTTGTGGGGGCAGGAGGCTGTTGGATTTTCTATTTAAAGTGTATGGGTGCATTCTTCTAAAGACCAAGACCAGTGACTAACTTGAGCCAGAAATAATGCAGCCAGGAGCATTGCAGGTATATAGTCCTGCCAACGCTTCTCAAATTCCCTTTTACTGTCATAGCCTAGAGCCTTTCCTGAACAGCCTGACAATTATACTAAAATGCACTGAGGTCTTAGGTGGACAAACAAGAACTAAACTGTAACCAAGAACTAACTCTCTGTGAGCTAAGACAAGAGTCAGCCCATTTCAAATAAAAGTTGCTACATTAATCTGACACACCACATAGCTCCGATTTTTTCACACTGTTTCTTGCCACTGCATCAGCAAAGAGATCTCAGTGTGATGCCTCCTTTGACCTGAGGTGTTGTTGGGTTTGATGCTATAACCCTCACTTGCAGAAACTCAGATAACCTGATGTAGAAGTTCCTACAAAGCAGAAGCTACGAAACAAATAAGCAGAGTTTTAATGATGTCACTATAAGCAAATCTCAAAGCATGTGCTAAGTACCAGAATTCAAGAAGGAACACTTAGCAGAAAGAGCGGGTGAGCTGTGTGTCTGTGTCTGCAGCTGTACCTTACTTTTCCATTGTCTTTTCCTCCTCATTCCCCTTTCCCATCCATATTTTCTTTCTCTCTTTTCTGATATACTGTTTCTTAAGTTATGCCATATTTTACTTGTGAGCTACCACTGATATTTGAAAATGGGATGTAGCCAGATAACTTTTCTTTTTGCTCTGACCTCATGTGATGCTAATGAATGTATCTGCTAGTAACAACAAAGTGCAAAAAGACCATTAAAGTTCTACAATGAGTAAAAAGGCAAGTAAAAAAACACAGAAAGTGAAAACTGATTTTGTTTATGCTGATATAAATCAAAACCATTTTCATTAACCTCCGCCTTAATTTAAAAAGTTTGTACTCATTTTGCACTCAGTTCTTGTAACGCTGTAAGTTAAATTAGTCCTCCCCACCATCCTTTTACTTGTATTCCTTTCTCCTTCTACCTTTCTAGCCAGTCCTTCTTGGTCTCCCAGTACTAGTTTTGGTATTACTGTGAAAGTACTTCTAATGTCTCTGTGGCAAAAATGAAAATGAAAGTGAGTGAAAGGGGGGAAGATGAAATCCTGTGGTATCAGGAACACATTACAAAAGTTGATCAGCATCATGGCATTTTTTTTTAAATGCATTCTCTTGTCTTTATCCAACAGTGGAAGTGTACAACAAAAATGAAATTAATAATGTTAGCATTTGCTCTGAAGCAGGAGTTGACAACAAAAAGAAAGAGGAAGCACCTAAAAGAAGTAGTAAACCACCTCTTTATAAAGTCAGGTAAAAGGGAATATGCACCCTTGGCTAGAGTCAAATACTCAGAATCTCTATCTACATCAGTCTTCCATACTGTTGTAAATTTACTTAGTTGTGATGTCAATACAAATATATTCTGGACTTCTTAGGAAAAAGAATAATTTTATAATCTAATACAGGTTTGCATACTGAGAGGGTCCTAAGCAAGGAACAACACAGTTCAGTGGGATCCTGCCTACTTTTTTATTTTTTAGTTCTCCTGACAATTGCTTTCCCTGTGGTTTTTTTCTAGAAATTTCTGAAGTGGGGACAACTTGTAAAGCATTTTATTGTGTTCACTAGTTCTTGCTGCAAAACGTAGTGCCTTTAAAAATATTTCTCCTAGCTTTATTTCCTGTCTATAGTGTTGACAGTATACAGTTTAATGTCACTGTGAAATTGCATTCTTAATCATATTACATTTCAATATAAAACGTATAAATGAATGAAAGAAGTTTGCTACAAGCAGAACTTCACTATCACTAATGCCATACTATTTCTATTGCACTTCCTCACTTGTTTTCAGTTGCTTCATATTTGTGTCTCAGTCCATTCAGGGGAGATCGAAGGGGTTTCATGTAGAGTGCTGCTATTTTGAAAAGGAATATGAAGCAGAATAAAGGCATTAATGGCTTGTAATGATAGTTATTAATAACACCTAAAGAAATTTTCCATTTTGATTGAATTGGATTAGATATTCATGTTCCTAAAACTTGTTTTCTGTGAGGACTTTTTAACAGTGAAAAGTAATATAAAAAATACAGATGAGGGGACTGGAGATTCAAGGTATGCCCTAAAAGGATAGCCTAAAAAATAGAAAGTAGTATTATGAATTTCCTAATGCATTTTAGAATAATACCCAATGTTACCAAGTCTGTACTATTGCAAACCAGAGGTGGTAGACTAAACCTGAACTCCATCATATGCATGTAGGTCTCGCAATGATGTGTGATGTTTTATTTTCTGCCTACCTTAAAGGACTCATTGCTGAAGACAGGAAAACAATCACAATTATTGACAAGGACTGCTTTGTTGTTAAAGAAAAAATAATTATAAGTATGAAAAATGTGTAAAACCACAGTAAGCGGGGATTAAGTCAGTTACATTTGAGGACTTTCTTATATGCTTCTTCTGGAGAGCTTTTGTTAAATTACATCTTCAGACTGAATGTTGCTGAATCAGTGATGCTCCTTAAATTATTTTGGATTAAAGCATTTTCCCAAAAACAATTATGATACTGTTTTAGAGTATCACAGTCAGCCAAAATAGATGGGCAAAGTAATTAATTCCTGAGTTAATTGATCCTACCTGGTATATCATAAGTAGCCTAAACAATGCAAAAAGATGAGTAATTTTAAGTGTTAGAAAAGCAAATTAGGTATTTACATCCTGTTTATTACATAATCTGTGCAGGGATTGTTTATATAATAAAAAAAATTGCATCATTGCATCAAATTTTGGATTAAAAGTCCACCAGACTTAACATCATGTTTGTGACAGTGACCAGTGACAAACCTTAAAATGAATATAGGAATAGAGCAACGATAAGGTAGTGCATTCACTGTCCTCTGCTTAGCCCTTAATGGTTTTTTATTTTACTGGTATTTACTTTTGATATCTCTAGAGTCCTGTGGTGATGTGTTCCATAATTATCTGGTTTGTGTGGAAGTATTTACTTTTATATTTTAAAAAATTGCTGTATACCATCTGATTCTGGTTCTTAACATTGTTGAGAAATAGTAATTCTTTCTTAATTTCTTACTTTTCTGCATGTTTTTCTTCTTTATATACTTTTATTGTATTCCCAGTTCAATTGCCTCTTTTTTAAACTGGGGACTCCTTATCTATATAAGGACTAATGCTCTTCTGGTAAGATCTGTTTCTTTGATCTTCCCATCACCTCTCTGCATATATTCTCTAGTTTGAGAAAAACTTTTTTAAATAGGCACATGGCAGAACTGAATGCAGTTTTCAAAATGTGGGAGCACCATAGATTTATACAGTTGCTTAATGACATTTACCATTTTGTTCTCTAATCCTTACCTAGTCATTTCTGACTTCTTTTTGTCTTTTTGACTGTAGAAAGCACTGAACTTTTGTCTTCAGAGAATCAGTGACTACCAGATTTCTTCTGTTGTTTATGAAGTTATTTAGACCCAATATTGTGTGTATATAGTTAGGATTATTTTTTCCTATATGTGTGACTTCATATGTGTCAACACTGAATTTTATCTTAAATGAATATCCAGTCATTCTACCTCATGAAAGCAATTTGTAACTTTTTAACCCTATTTCTAATTTTTACTACCAGTTAAAAACTGTGTATTGTCCAAAAACATTGTGAACACAGTGACCCATTTTCTAGATCATTGTGTATATGGTGAACAGTACAAATCCCAACATGCATTTTTGTAGGATACCCACTAGTAATGAATTTCTGTTGTGAAAAATGACCATTTAGTCCTACCCTTTGTATTGTATCTTTTTAACCATCTATTATTTTTCTAAAGGATCTTTCTGGTTTTGGTTTAGATTCTTTCAGGTCAAACTGTTAAAAGCTTTTGTAACTACAAGTGCATCACACCAGTGGGTTGCATTAAATCCCCCAGTCTTTTCTTTATCCGAACCATTTATGTGGTCTGTCCACACAGAGAAAAGTAAAATTTGAAACAACCTGTGTATAAGAAGAAACTATTTTATCTTCAGCTACAATAAGTGCAATAGTTCATTGAATTGATTAAAGAAAATAATTCAGCCCAGTTCTTTTAGCAATTCTGTTACTAATTCCATCTCATTGTGTTTATTAATATCTTGGTGATGATAGTGTGTTACTGGAGCTGTGGAAAGTAGCAGAATCTTGTTTCTCCTTTCTTTACTGGGAAGAAAAGACACGTACTGATACAAAAATGGAAGTACTACTCAGTTTGGAATTGGGAAGAAGGGTGTGCTTTTGCTTGATTCAAATAAATATGCTTTTCTCACTGTTCATAAATTAAAATGAAAGGCGCATTTATTTCAGGGCCTAAGTTGATTCCAATTATCAGCTCCAGTCACCTTTTTTATTTTTATTTTTACTGTTGTTACATTCCTCTAAATTCCAATTATCAGCTCCAGTCACCATTTTTATTTTTACTGTTGTTACATTCCTCTAACTATGCTAGTGTCCCATCGTGCCTCAAGCTTTTTGCCTAGTGCTTTATAAAGAAGGGAAAAGGCAGGTGAGGTCTCAAAGACCTTGTTATTTAAGTCAAGACAGCACAGAGAAGATGGATACAGGTAAGTAGATGAAAAATGAACCAAATAGAGACTGAGGGAGAAATCACAGAGGAGGATTTTGAGAAAGGTTTACTTTCATATACCCAAATACACAGTAAACCCAAAATCCCATACACAGTTTCTGGGGGGGGAGTCTCTATGTTTGTCTGCTCTGCATTTTACCATATTTTTACCATTACACCAGCTTACTTCTCACAATTTCTTGTGCTTTAAAATAACAGTTCCTACCTAGTCTTGAGATTTTTCTGAATATCAAACACCTCTTTTCTGAGACTGGTATAGTGTATTCTATTTTTTCATATAGTGATGGTAACAATATTACTGTGATAAGCTGATAATTTTTGCTTTCCCTGCATAAAGTATTTCATCCTAAGTAATAATCATAGGAGCTTCCATCTGTTTTATTTTTCCTTTGGTTGTAGATCTCTTTTCCTTAAAGAAGGAGGAAACATGAGAGAGTATCTATGAAGTGTCTTTTCCATGAGTGAAGACTATAAAATATTTAAGTCCTTTTTTTCCCCAAAAATTTACTTCAAATCAAAGAGCGTGAGTGGTGATGGTGATCTGAAGTACCATGGTTTTATGAGTTTTTAGATTTTGTGTAGCTAGAGCCTCCCAGGGATCAAGAGATTGAAGGAACGGAAGAGTTGAAGAGAGTACAGCACTGCAACACTTTCAGTAATATCTGAAAACTGCAGATTTTAAAAATGTTATATTCAGCTAAAGTTCACTTGACTAAGTCCAGTGGGTGTTTTTGTTCACAGTACAAAAGTCTGGCTGGTATCACTCTCTTCCTGTAACAGTTGTTTCAGATTTGAACTTCTCCCACAAGACCTATTTCCAGAATTAGATTCAGACTGAGAAGTAGTGTACAGTTGTTACTGTCATAAAAACAATCTGCTATAGCTTGATTATGGGATCAAAACCAAAAATGAGGGAAATGAAAAAATGTTAGTGTCATTTCTTTTAGAAAATTAGGTGGCTTTTTAATAAAATTTGAGTTTCATATTGTTGGTGTAATAAGCAAGAACTCTGGCTTTCCTTGGGAAGGATACAGTTTTTATTGTAAAATAAAGGATGTTCTCTGTTGCAGCAGATGCTCGAGATGTGCACCCTACAAAGCATGGGTGTTTTTTGTAATCCCACTCAGTGGCTGGTATAATATATTTTACCACACTGTGGATTTTCAGATATGGGTTAGTATCACTATAATGTTGCCCAGGGCAGTTCTCCTAGTAACTTTTCTTTAAAAAAATGTTAAGGAAGAGTTATTACCTGTTCACCAGTACATTGATCACATGCAAGAGTTCTTGGAGAAAGTGCCAAGCTTGTGAGATTGACAGTGAGTAAAGGTTTTGTGAATAGAAGTAGTGCTCACAGGTCCACTGATGGGCAATGGAAGGCCACTATACACTGCAGTTTCCTGGCTTTAGTGAATATGCAGTGTCTAGATAGCTGATTGGATTGACAGCTGGTTAAAGAGAAGCTGCTGATTCCGGCCTGAAGAGACAGAAGTCTTGTGAAGAAAAGCTGCCTCTGCATACCTTCCTGAAGCAGTGCTTTAGTGCTGAATTGTCCTGAAGTACTTTCCTATGATCTGCACAGCTGTGAAATAAAATAAATATGATACATGTCTTATGGATGAAGTTTCAGTGACTACACTGAGGATGCTGTCATTGTCACTGTTCAGATTCTGGTTTCACAACCCAGCTAAGCTGGGAATTGCCCAGTGATTGGCAGGTGGTGGGAGTAGCTGTATGTACCTTCAGCTTAAGGCTAAAGAGGATCAGAAGAGAAGCCATGCATGATTTGGTGTGTTACCATCTGAGCTAAGGGTGGAAGGAGGAAAAAATATATCCATTTCATGTTATGACTTTGATAAGCCTTATAAAGGACTTAGGTTGTTTGTGCATTAGGAGATACATCTCAGATTCTACTTTAGATAATATTTTATTCATTCATTAAAATTAGATATGAAGAAAGGAGAGAATGAAGGATGCAAAGATACAATAGTTTTGTTTTACTTATGGTACTTGAATGAAATTTTACTGTCTCTGATATAAAGGAGTTCAGACTAGATTATCTAGTGGTCCCTTCTGCATTTATGCACTGTGAAGTAGTAAAGAACCGGTTTTGTTATAAAGTCTACAAAGTAAATCAGTGTTGATCAGAAGAGACTTGTTAAGTTCCTCCATTTAATCTCCCTAAATTAAATAAAAATTTAGCAACAAAACCTTTGTTTATGAGTTATTTTTGCTGTCCACCAATGATATACCAAATTACAAAATCAGGAGTTAAATTTCATCTACATGAAGGATGTGATTTGTTACTGTTAATCTTACAGTCTTTCTTAACTGGACTGTAATATTATCATTAATGAATTTTGAAATCCCTAATAATGAACATTTATGGATGAGTTTTTGTGGCACAATTAAATGCTTAGTGTAGTACAGAGTCCCACAAGTGGCTGCCATCCAACTGACCATAAGCGCTGTCCTTTTCTCAGCATCAGTCACAATCTAGAGTGTGTTCATGGTGGCTCAAGCTAACACAGGTGACTTCCGAGCTGAACAAAGAGGTACACACTACTCGTTACTGCAGGTACTCTAACAGGTTTTTGAGGCAGAGTCCTTCAGTCGCTTTCAGTCATGGGGATATGTCCTCATGAATTGGAATGGCAATCCAGCAGCTTATTGAGGGCTAAATGTGACCCTTAATACTTTTGTGTGCAGTGACCCAATACCATGCCAGCACGTACTACTAACAGCCAGACTTTAGTTTCAAAGGCCTTCTGAGCTTTAGTCATGGACTAAGATACCACTGAACTTGGTTCTGTATCGGTACAGAACACAACAATAGCTCCTACCCAGATGGTTTGTTATCTAGGTGTAAGGTAAGAGACAACAGGCAAATAGATGGGGAACATGTGAAGACTCTGTGGCAATACTGATCAGCATAGTGAGCAGTAATATCAGTACTTTATAAAGTGTGTCTGCAGACAGTGATTTGAAGCAGAATAGTGAGCTATCATTGGTGAGGTTTACAGAAAGCTTGTCCATGCAACATGAGAAAAGACAAACATGTGCTTGTTTGAAAATCTGGTAGAGGCTGGTAAAAATTTTTTGTCTGTGGTGGGAATAATTTTTTCATACTGAATGAGAATTAACAAAGAGAAAGGCTTTAAGAGTTAGCAGAAATTGGTTATGCTTGATGCCGTAGGCCTCTAGAAGTGGAAGGAAACATGGATGAGATAAGCTCCTGTAAGTTCTGGCAGATGGATATGAGCTGGCTCATGTTTTCCACAGAGGAAGAGTCATTGAACAAACAGATATAAGAAGATCAAAGTCTGTGGATGAGTTATTTATGTGTAAAACCCACACCTTGAAGATACTATGCAGAAGGAATCTGAAAAATTTAAATAAAGGCTCTAGGCAAGGACTTGGGGAAAGGCTTGGTCTAAGACATAGTTGCAGGCTAGGGAAACAAACAAAATGGGGATGGGATCCACCATCATCAGAATCACAGATGTCTCACAGAGCTTGAAGGAAAAATCCACTGTTTAGGACACGTTATTTTGTGATGTCAGTTAAGCATGAGACAGAATGAGATTTTATTTTAAACAGAAACAAACATCTGGAAAAAAGACGTATATGCGTCCAAAACAGTTCTATAGCTTAATGAATCACTGTAATAGTATCAGAATCAAGATCTTATCTCTGACAGACTACGCCTGCTGAGAAGCAACCAACTCTTGCGACTAGTTCTCCTGAAATCAAGACTGACAGGAAATAATAGTCTTTAGAAATGCAAGTCATTTTAAAATGGCACTTGCTGGTGCAAAGTGTGTTAAAAGATCAAACATACACACTATGCAGTATGATGTAAACTAGTTAGCTGTATTATATGGTGTCTCAATGAAACAACTCAAGACAGTTTTACACTTGCGAAGTGAAAATTGTTACTGATTTGTCAGTTCCAGTGAAATCTTCTCTCCTGACATTTTTATTTATGTATTTAAACAGTTGTAGCCTCTGATACAGTAGCTCACATCACCTTTGTATCCAAGTAGTCCCCTTTAATTCAGTGGTGGTCCCTAAGGATTAAGGTGCTATTCACCATAAGTCAGGGCATTGGCAGCTGTCCTTTGATTATCAGATGCCATTGAAAGGCATGAGTGTAAAATCAACTTAAGTTTCCAGAAATGCAGGAAGAAGTGTAAATATCACGGAATCACAGAATCACAGAATGTTAGGGATTGGAAGGGACCTCAAAAGATCATCTAGTCCAATCCCCCTGTCAGAGCAGGAACCTAAATGAGATTACACAAGAAGGTGTCCAGGTGGGTCTTGAATGTTTCCAGAGAAGGAGACTCCACAACCTCCCTGGGCAGCCTCTTCCAGTGCTCTGTTACCCTCACCGTAAAGAAGTTTTTTATATATTTTATATATATTATATATTACTTAATAATATGGTTACAAACTACAGTACTGATCTAAACAACATGAAGACTACGTAAGCTTACTGAGTGTTGTTTTTTTTTCTTTTTTTTTTTCTCAACATTAATTTCTTAAGAAAATTGGCTAAAAAGCGGAAAGAGACATTGAGTAGTACACGGCAGGAAATGACAGTGATGGTGAATTCAATGGATAAAAGCTACACTGAACAAGGCACCAACTGTGACGAAGCTTTCTCTTTCATGGACACGCACAATCTAAATGGGAGATGTAAGTTTTTCCTTTTCTTTTCTTTTCTTTTCTTTTCTTTTCTTTTCTTTTTTTTGGAAGATGGAAGAAAGGTGCAAATGGTTCTTAAAATATTCCTCATTACTCAGTCATGGAAAATCCATGGAACCCTGAGTTTCCCACTGTGCAGCACATTACAGGTTGTATTTGAATGAGCAAGACAGTCAGGCATCAAGAATAGACTGCTTTAAAAATAATAAGGATAATTGAGCTTTTTTCTGTCCATCCTTTTCTTCTGCAGAAGAGCAAAGACATTACTGAAACAGCTGTAGTTTTACCTTTCTTCAACCTCTATTATGTTAAAAATTTTATATTGTTCGTGCTGTCCCAAGTCCTTCAAATGCTTCCCCTGCTCACTTCTTTTTTTGTAGGTGAAATTTATTTTTGAATGTCATAACTTAATAATGGTGATCTGATTGTCTTATTATTTCCAGTTCTAGATTATGTTCTTTCTGTTGCTTGTGCAAAGGAAACAGTCAGTGGAATTATCTGTTCTGCAGTTTCATAATAGTTTCTCTGATATCCTGGGTCTTCTTGGATTGACCCTGAAAATAAGTAAAATTTGGGAATATAAAATTTCCTGTATTAGAATTTTAGTCAAGAACTCACTCCTCTCCAGGGGTTAGCACTAAGTAAAGACCAGGAAAAACATTAATTTTTTATACTCGTTAGAAGGTATTTGAAAAGAATGATTATGTTCAAAAATCTTTCCTGGTTTTTGTAGTTCTTAAAGGCACCTCAGTTTTTCTTGTATACCAATGTTTTTTAACAACTTCAGAGTGAATTTTGTTTCAAGTACTAATGGTAGTTTGCAAGGCCCAACTCCCATTCTTTAATAATATGCTTAAGAACTCATCTTTGATGAGCTCAATTGTACAAACACTCTCTGAGGTTTATACAGTAAGACTTCTCTCAGCAACATTAGTCTCAGAATTTCATAGAATCATAGAATGGTTTGGGTTGGAAGGGACCTTAAAGATCATCTAGTTCCAACCCCGCTGCCATGAGCAGGGATGTCTTACACTAGACCTGATTGCTCAAAGCCTCATCCAACCTGGCTCT
>NW_010314176.1:0-20532 GCF_000700745.2 Antrostomus carolinensis
AGATCAGCACCTGCCCCTGCTCTTCCCCTTGTGAAGAAATTACAGACCATGATGAGATCTCATCTCAGTCTCAATAATCCAAGCGACTTCAGCCTCTCCTCATACAGCTTCCCCTAAGCCCTTCACCAATTTGGTGATCTCTCCCCTGGACACGCTCCTGTAGCTTTAGATGCTTTTTATACTGTGGCACCCAAAACTGCACACAGTGCTCGAGGTGAGTCAGTGTTGCCCTCCTTTAAAAAAACCCCCCAAAACCCCAAAAGTACCTTAAGGCTGAATACATCAGTTACATATTTTCAACTTACAGATAATAATACCAAATTAGTTACCTTATAAAAAAAAAAAACAACAAAAACCCCTTAAACAAACAAACAAAAACCAAAAAACCAAACCAACAACCACCTTGATGATGCCACACTGAGGCATAGAGTAGAAGTTTGAAAAACCCCACATTCGTGCATATCCACTACTGAGAGACAAAGTTTTGAAAGATGAAACGACCCTGTCACATCACGAGCTCCAGCAATTCCCTGTGCAGTGAGGTCAGAGAAGTCCACCATAGGACATGAAGCTAATAAACATATTGAGAAGACAGAAGTTACCAGGGGGTTATGCCACAGCATCTCAGGTAACATCCCAATGGCAACAAGATGGTTTTCACTAAACTAAGTACTTTAGAAATATACGATGAACAAAAGAAAAAGTTGGTACACTTCTCTAGCAAAAACCCGTAACATTTGGGAATTATTCCATAGCTTTCAAATACTTAAGTGCTATTAAGTGACTTGAGAGAGCACAAACCCCATCTGCCTGCTAGCTGCCTCAGTTTGCTTTCTGCACATCAAAACAGTAAGTTTCAAAGGCCTTCAGTTTACTGACCAGCAATTAGCACCTGCAATTTGCATATTCAAAACAGATTTATGAGAGCAAGAAGACAAATTTGGCAAGTGTCTCTTTTTTAAACAAACCAGAGTGAAGACAGGACATTTATTTTAACAAGACTAAGATTTAATTTTTAAAATTTGACATTTAATACAAATAGGTCAGGATAACACAAATACACCTGAAATATGCCAGTGTCTGAACTTATTTAACATGCAAAAAAATCAATTAGAACACATAAAAAACCCAACTATAAGTTGTAATTTTACATTTATACATCAGAAGTGTCCATTTTAAGAAGTTGAAATAATTAGTCAATAACATCTAAATACTGATTTATACTCCTAGAACATCTGTATGCTCAAAGCAATAATTCTATATTTGCCCACAGTCTGTAATGACAATTCTTCCATGTACTAGCCCTTTAGGAGAACCAAAGGATTCAATCTTTTTCACAACATCCATTCCATCTTTCACAAACCCAAATACCACATGCTTGAAGTCCAAGTGTTCAGCTTTTTTAAGTGTTATGAAGAACTGAGAATTATTTGTATCCCTGCCCTTATTTGCCATTGACAACAGTCCAGGACCAGTGTGTTTCACTTCAAAATTCTCATCTTCAAACGCTGTTCCATAAATTGACCGGCCCCCTGTTCCATCATGGTTTGTTATATCACCTCCCTTTAAAAAACAAAACAAAACAAAACAAGTAGTATAGCATTAACTTACAAGTCCCAAAACAAACCAACAGCACAACTGTATTCAAATTCAACAGGAAAGACTTTGCTTGGTAACGGAAGCATACTGGAAAGTTTATCCCTCATTTATTCTGAATGCCGCATTTGTCTTCCTATTCCACAAGGTGAGCACTCCTCTAAGTCTGTCTTTCCCACAGCCTGCTTGGCCCAAAAAGCTGGGGACCTGCTTTATCTCACTGAAGGTCTGTCCTTGCTTAGTCCCTGCAGGCACAGAATTGATCGCCTAAAAAAGGTTAAGGTGCCAATGATCAGTAATTTCTTGCTCCTGTGCAGGCAGCAGTTTTTGCCACATCACTGCTTGTTCAGGAGGGCAGCTACTGCCAGTGAGGGGTGTCTTTTGTCTTTCTGCAAGGCAGCAAGCTTCTGGCTCCTGATTATTTGACTATACTCACAAAGGTGACAGTACAGGTTATCTTATCTTTGAAGGAAAGCCTTCACTCTCATTGAAAAGCTTCTCACTGTACCTGGAGAAAGTTTAGGCAAAGCAGAGCAAACTGAGAATATACTTATGTCATAAAAGCTCACTTTTCATAAGGTTATGCATGGTGCAGTTAGCTGTTTCAAGAGACTGCTCCTCACAGGATGTGGAATACACTGAAACAGGCTTAAACCCTAAATGAGCAACACTGCTTTCCTTATCAGAAAGTACAAAGTTTTAAAGAAAAAAGCCACAGAGGGGATGCTTCACATACAGGTGATACCTCATCAAGACACTGGATAATTTTTTTATTCTGGTGACAAGTAGTAGAAGGTTGTGTTTCATCTTCAGGGATGCAGTGACACATAGGAGCACTGATGTAGTGTTTAAGGAAGTTGTTTCATTCTACCTGTTACAAGTCACTAAAACTCACATTGAATTATGAGAATTTTAGGAAAGAAGGTCAGGTCTATCTGAGCCATGATCAATCTCCTAAGCCTTCAGCATCAGTGAAGAACTTGCTAGAGCTACCGAATGCACACAGAGGTTTAAAACCAACACTATAGACAGTGGGTTCAGATGCGCTGCAGGCTGATACTCTCACTGAAAAATCTGAGTATTTTAAGGAACAGGCTACTGCATGATAATGGGATCTAGAAGACTTCTTTTAGATGGAAACTTGAGTATTTGAAGTATTAGGAATATCAGTTTTAAAGTGCTCGTTAACCTGAAATACAAAGTGTATTTTAAAATGCAAGAGAAGCTTGGAAAGTAAGTGTTCTTAGCAGGTCAGCATACAGAAGTTCCTCTCTGTAGGGAGGGAAGGCTGAATAGTAGTTTTGGGAACCCCTGTTTTCCCCATTGTAAGAGAAGACTGCTATCTCCGTTTTTTCTTCCACAGTAACATGGCAGCACTAGGTAACACTAAAGCATCAGGCAGCTGACAGACACAGGTAAAAAGCATTTGGCTTAGGGCAGCATGTGCTGCTTGCATCATTTCTCATCTCCTTGCAGGAAAGGGCAGACCAGAGCATCTTGCGCGCTGGATTCACACTGCCAACAAGCATGTGCTGTCTGTCCTGTATAAGTGATTTTTTGAAATGCCATTGTTAGTCAAGATCCATCTTATTCTCTCCATGAAGAGTCTTCCCGTTATGCTTACCTGACACACAAAGCCAGTGACTATTCTGTGAAAGCTGGAGTTCTTGAATCCAAATCCTTTCTCTCCTGTGCACAAGGCCCTGAAATTTTCAGCAGTTCGAGGGACGATATTTGAAAACAGCTCCATGGTTATGTGTCCCAAAGGTTCATCGTCAGCAGAAACTTCAAAATACACAATGGGGTTGGTATCTTTTGACAGTCCTGCTGCCAGAGACAAGTGTCCCTTCTGTAGTTCTGACAAGTTCATCTGGCATTCTTCAAACCTCTTCTTGAAAGAATTAGCCATTTCTTGGCTTTTAAACCTGACTGCAAGTTGTTCTACTTTTACTTCACCATCTGAAAAAAAAATCAAGAACAGGTTTCTTTAGTTCTATTCAGTATAGTCATAAATGAGTAGCTTTCATTTTATATGGTCTCCAGGGAAAAACAAAGCCACAGAAACTACACACCACCTAGAAAAAACAAAAAACGCCTGAAAAACTCACCAGCATAATCTATGGCTGTCCAAATTAAAGCGTTGTTTGATGTATCAGAGGGCACCAAGTTCATTTCTTTGGTGATGACATGGTTTGCACAGACTTTAAGAACTTGGTCCCTTCTCATTAGGACTCTATAGTATTTCTTTTGCGTATGGAAGAGGATCTTTATCTCTCCAACACCACGCTCCTTCCACTGAGTAGCATCTCTGTCCCATCTGTAAAGTTTTGCCCTCTCTTTGAAGAGAATTTCTTCATCTTCTTCTCCAGATTTTACCTCTACCTAAAAAACAACACAGTAGAGTACCTGTGATTTCCCAGAGAGCTGCTGTCAGCAACAATATTGAATAGCATTGCACACACTTACGATGATTCTGACATACTGCAATGGAAAATTATTCAGTGTGTTCCGTTCTCCAACACTATATTCATCGCACACCAAAATGAGTTAAACGCCTCGCCTTTTCCAAATTTAAGAGACCAACAAATTCTGCTGTTTCAGAGTGATTATAGCACTGCAAAACTACAAAACTACTTCATCATGCTGCATATGGTTTTTGGAGGGTGTAGGCTTTACTTTGGGGATGAGGGTTTTTGTGGTTTACTGGTTTTGGGTTTTTTTTGTTGTATGTTTCTTTGTGGTCCTGTCTGACCTACCCCCCCCCCACCCCCCCTTCCCCTTTAAAAAAAAAAATCCCATTATCAAGTCTGGCAAGTTTCCCAGGAAAGTTTCAGGTTTGCTGGATGATGTGCACAGAGAGAAGTGAAGTACTACTACCATTCCAGGTGTTACCTTTTGAACATTTTTAAATAACTTGATTATTTATGTCTGAACAGAATAAACACCAACTGAGTGTAACCAACTGAGGCCTGCCAGGCATATCTCCTCCTCGCTTTACGTATGCATATTTCTGGCCTCTAACCTCTTTTAGTTAAGACATCTTCTGAAGATAGGGAACACTTGGGAGGACTGGAGAAACACATGGCAAACAACCGTTTGTGGAGGGAGAAGTGAGACTGAAGAGAAGCAGCAAGTAAGGGGAGAACACAGATGAGCAAAGGCATGCAAAATTTTGAAGGTGGCTGAAGGCACATAACGAGCTACATCAGATTTCCTGTTCAGATTTAAGGACACTGCATACTGTTTATTTATGCTTGACTTGTCTTGCTTAATAGTCAAACTAATCTATAATTAAATTACATTATTTATAGGAAACCCAGAAAATATGATTATAACATCAAAAAGGTTGAACTGGTTACTAGGCACACTAAAACTATATATCAAATCAAGACACGAACAACTGTGTGAAGCCTCACTCAGTAAGTTACAAGGCTACCTGCAAAGCTGAAGCTTCTCCTACTTCTTGAAAAACAATTTATTTTCAAAGTAACAAAGTCAGTTCCCTTAGCCTTCAGGTGAGGTTAACTGTACTACATCTTTATTGCTTAGTGATTCTAGAAATCTCTTGCCTAGCTTAGAGTAAAAATTTTAAGTTGGCATGGCGTTCACAGAGCTGAACCTACAAGTCACAGACACAAACCCACCACTGGGTTGTATTAGCACTAACAGTTACTCAGTTCCCCCTCTTGGTTTGCAACTGTACTATAATGAGTCAGCTTTAGCTTTTACAAGTTACATGTACAAATTTGCAGAACAAAGCACACAACACGGAAAGCAAAGACAATTAGGCAAAGCATTTTTTCAAAACTTGCTGTGTTAGCTGGCATGCTTATCTTAATGTTATTTCATATCCCAGAAGCCCCCTTACCTCTGGTAAGGACACAATTGGCTCAAAGTGGATATCATCACTATGTACCACCTCATCATCGCTACCACCTTCATCTTCCTCTGCTTTACGCACTGTCTCTCCAAACACAGCTGCTCCTGTATTCGCCCATTTGAAGTTTTTATCTACAATTAAGAGATTTACATTTTGAACTTTTTGTAGTTTTTCCTTACAGATAAAAACTTGCAAAAAACGGTTGTTAACTGATCAATCAGTAGAAATTTAGTGCATAAAAGGTATACTGTTTGAAGCAGTAGTCCAGCTAAGTGTCTGTCTCAGAGACTAGTTTAACTCACCTTTTGAGCCAAAAGCAAAGTCTCCTGAGTTTTTGGAAGCCAGATCTGCAAATGACAATCCTGCAGTATTGCCAAAACCAAATGAGATGATGCTGTTTTCTATCAAATAAGAAGGGAAAGTCAAAGGCTTGGTTTTGTTGTTGTTATTTTTTCCTCTGTCATTCTTAAAGAAATTGTATTTGATGTTATGTAGTCACAAGAATAAACTGGAGAAGTATCTATGGAATTTTTATCTTCCAATAAATTTAAAATTTGCATTCTACTTATCATGACAGTCACTTACTATGGTTAAAAAAAAAAAGAGGTCAAGACTGTGAGACTGTGCAGATACACAGATCTCCAATAAGTATTCATGCAGTATTTAACAGTAAACTAATAAGCAAAAGTACATAACATATAAAACATGCAAAAGACACTACCATTTTTCTGTAATAGTGCCATTTGAACAGACCAGAATGTGATGTATATAGTTATTTTAATCTCCAGTCACATTTTTACTAGATTGGTACTCATCCTTCTAACTCAGTACTGGTACTGCTTCTCTCCAAGGCAGCAACTACATGAGATAAGTATGCTTTTCTGTAGATTAGTTTATGTTCTTACAAAAAAACAGAACATACCCCTGACTTTACCTTGTGTTGACTGTGAACAGTCTGAATCACTTTTTTTAGCTGACAAGTCTACAGGTTTGTCATCAACTGCTGCTGAAGTCTGCGACACGTGCACAGTTTTTGTGGTGGAATCTGGTTCTTCGTTGTTGATAGCTGACTGGACAAATACTGTCACCTCACCAGTTGACGAAGCAGATACTTCTTCCTTACTGGTGGAGGCTAGGTCAGTTGAACTTGTAACCTCATTCTCCTGAGATTAATAAAAAATAAAAGTAATAAGCAAATAAGCCAGAACAACCTCAGGAGACTAAGAACAGTCATTCTAGAAAAAAGGAACACCAAGAAAAATCGTGGTTGTAAGCTTTCTGAAGTTTTCCATTACACTTAACACATACTGGGCATTGACTTGTCAAGAAACTGAAGTATCTTTGAAATAGTATGCTTTCAAAAAAATACTATTGCTTTCTGAAAACAATTAGTCCTTATAAATACCTACTAGGGGTGATTTTACTAGCCAAAGCAGATTATACTTTATAAGAACAGCTACACCTCCTTTCTCTTCCCAAGGAACTTAAGATCTAAACTTCTATTTCAGTGTTGGCAAAGCCTTGAGGCACAGCCACAAGAGAGTCAAATAGTTTTTCCCCACTGGATGTTTTGGTTCTCACAAGGTGAAAACTACATAAAAATCTCACATGTACACAAAGTAATTTTGTTAGTTTAGTATCAATAAAGATTAGTAAAGATTTAGTTCTTACTTGTGTTTCTTGAATTTTAATTTCTGTCTGAACATCATCTGGACTGTCATCCTCAGTATCACTGCTGGCACCACAGACAGATGCAGACGGAACCTGCAGAGTTTCTGCTTTAGCCTTCTCCTCAAGAGTTGTCTGCTTTTCACAAGCAGTATCACACTCTCTTTCACTGTCGAATTCACATTTTCCTATGATGCCTACTGCAAAGAAGAAAAATTAATGGAAAATAACTGCGAAGGCAGCTAAACACTGCAGTAGTTTTTGGTACCTACATCATAAAATAATCTCATGATAGCCAGAGCAAATTAAGTAAGACTTCAGGAGTTTTTTGAAACAGCATTACTGTTCAAATAGTGGAAGTGAAGACTAACTTACTTAACTCGGGGTGACTCCTCATACTTTGTTTTCTATTGCTATCAGAGAATTTCCATGCAATGAAGACTTCAGTCTTGCAGCTGCCACTACTACTAGGTTCCTTCAACATCTGCGTGTATTTCAGGTGGCTCAACACATACTACCTCTTTCTAGCACGTATCTTAAAAAAAAAAAAGATCCAAACCCCAAACTTCATTTCTAGAAGTATCTACCCAGGTTTTCAGTTATGCAACACTGAAGTCTGAGGCACAAAGTAGACAAACATAAGCAGCAAATTCTACACCTGTGTTTTTAGTACAAAGACCATTTTTAATTGAGCAACATTAACTCATAAGATTAATTTGAATTTACTATCTGCAGAAGTAGCAAGTATTCACAGAGGCAGACAAGTTTTGTCTTGTACAGTATCATGCCAAGCTGAATTCTTCATAATCAGAAGGGGCTCAAGGCAAAAAGACACTGATGTTCTTGTTTAGAAGCTGCCTGAAATGTACATTTTTAATTCAGGTACCACTTTACTGCTAACTAGAATTTCAACATACTGAGCTTAAAGCTGTATTTTCAGATGCAGCTCTTCTGCTTCCAGCATCAGTGTTCTTAAAAAACTATCTCAGAAAACATAAAATTAATCTCAGTGCCCAAGTGCCCCTCAGATTTAGAGCTTATGTTTCAGTGTGTAAGCGTTGTGTTTTAAGACATACCTTTTGAAGGATCTTGCAATTTCTTTTTCTCTTCTGAATCACTGGGATACAGTCTACCATTAAGTTTCTTAACAGCTGTTTCATAGTCTTCATCTTAAACACAGGAAACAAGCATAAGTTCTCGGGCATCTTTTCAGTACAGAGAAGGCTGACAAGCCCTTCCAACTCACAAGCCTAGCAAGCATGCAGAATTTTTGCTTACATTTGAAGAGTTCCACAGGTCAGCAAGTAAGCTTTCACTTCCTATTCTGCATATGTGTGCTACTGATGCTTTTCTCAGCCTAGATTATTATGGATGCTTGGCACAGGTTTTGTTTTCAGAAATAATATTTCTTATTGAGTTATTTATATTAAAAGTACCACTAAATAGAACTGGGAAGAAAGACTGAAGATCTTTTATATAAACACTAGCAAGTTCAGATAATTTGTGGGAGGGTACTTGTCTTCTCCCATTTTCTTTTGAATACAGTGCTTCAGAACCTCCATTTAACATATTTGCTGCTAAATGAATTAAGAGTAATTCAGTTGCACACAATAAGATTTGATATATTTCCAGTTTTAGTGTTAGGAATTTGCTTTAGAAGAAAAATAAGCCAGTCGTCTAGCACTTAGAGAACCTGAGCATGTTCCTTTTTGAAAAGGACTGCCTCATATTTGTCTCTCAAAATAGTTACAGACGTAAGCCTCTCCCTTAAATGAGACTAGGCTAAAGCACCCGATTATTTAGTCTTACCTAACCAACTGCATTGGTAATACCAGTGTCAGCACCCATAAGACACCAATACAAATTCCCTTCAGTTGTTCTTGGGCCTTCACTGTACTATTCTGTCTTGAAGACCTGAGCACACATCTTTGTCCATAAGGAGCATGACAGTATTAGTTCCCATCAGTCCAAACAAAAATATTTGAACGTCTCATGGTTCTGATAGTATTAATAGAATTACAGAATATCTCAAGTTGGAAGGGACCCATAAGGATTATCAAATCCAACTCCCTGCTACTTGCAGGACTACCTAAACTGTATGACTAAGACCATCATCCAGACGCTCCCTGAACTCTGACAGGCTTGGTGCTGTGACCACTGCCCTGGGGAGCCTGGTCCAGTGACTGACCACGCTCTTGGCGAAGAACCTTTTCCTAAATGTTCAATCTGAACTTCCCCTGACAGCTACATTGCATTTCCTTGTTTCCTGTCCCTGGTCACCAGAGAGTGGAGATCAGCACCTCCTCCTCCGCCGTCCCCCCTTGAGGAAGCTGTAGACTGCGATCAGGTCACCCTTCAGCCTTCTCTACTCCAAGCTGAGCTAACCACCTGACCTCAAGGCCTTTTACCATCTCGGTCACCCTCCTCTGGACACACTCTAATAGTTTCATGTCCTCCTTATATTGAGGCACCCAAAACTGCACACAGTGCTCAAGGTGGGGCCTCACCAGTGTGGTGTCTTACACCCTTTCCCCATAGAAAGGCAACACAAAGATCAACTTTGGCACTCCTTACCATCATCCTCGTCACTCACATATCCAGGCTTATTCTTGTAACAGAAGAATGTTGAAGGTAGCTTGAGAAAGCCAGCGAGAGCTCTCTGTTCAGGGGTAGGTGTTAACTCGTAAACTATTATAACCTCATCAGACGGAAGATCATCTTCTGACATTGTCGTCTTCTCAGCTTTTTACAAAAATTGAACAAACCATTAAAACTGAGTAATTTCAGAACAGGGAATAACATTAACTCCACTCAGCCATTATTACAGAATTGAGTTAATTCTAAGGCAGCTAGAAATACATTTGTAACCTACATATTTCATTACATATTGATCCCCAGGAAACAAAAATTTACAGGATGCTAGGACAGAGCATCCTGTTAAAACTTAAGACACATTAACCATATATCAACTATATCCTGTTCTATTGCCTTTGAAATTCCAGTATCAGAACAGAAACAAGTCTGCCTCTTTATATTGTTACAAGGATTATTTAATTAAATCCTCACAGCAAACAAAATACGACTATGGAGGAGAGGGATATAGGTGTCCTCTAGAGGTAGAGAGGCAAACTTCAGGCCTGAAAAAAGAGGAAGAGAAGCTGTCTACAGCAACATGTCCTACAGAATTGCGTAAAAGTGCTTGAAGTTCTAGAAGATATTAAACAACAACTGAACAGAACTTACTTCAGATTACCTATGGGAAATCTGAGCTTTTTATTAGCAAATCTCAATTTACCCTAATAGCTGTTGCTGAAATTTTTGTTGTTACAAAAGTAATCTTTAGTAACATTTCGTCAAACAACAAAAACTATTGCTTTCAGCTTATTTAACTAGCTTTTCCAGTAAGGACAAATACCACTACGAATTTTATTACAGATCTTTTCTCCTCCTTCCTTCAACATTCTCTATTCCACTTGTATTGAAAAAACAGTGCACAATCAAAGGTTAAAGGTGAAAGCACAGCCTAAAGCAAACTGCAGAAACACATATGGCTATAAGAACAAGCAGACAGATTGGGAAAAAGATCTGAGTTTATTATGAAACAACGGAAGCAAAGAGGGAAGATATGCTATTTTAAGCATCAGGTATTGTTTGGTTTGGGCTTTGTTTGTTCAGATTGGGTTTCAGTGTTGTTTTGAGAGGGGGAGTTTGGGGTTAAAGGTGTGAGAAACAAATCTGTTAACTATTTGTAAGAATCACCCTATAAGCACATCATTATCCATGCATCAGCTGTTTCTAAGAACAATCTGATTGCTTTAGTAAGTCAATCTATTCGTTAACATTCTCCAGGTTTGAGTTCAACTAGTCAGCAGAATTTGAAGGCTGCTTTCAAAAGCTCACTGTCCTTTTCATTAGAAAATATTTGCTAACTTTGTGGCACAATGTAGTCAGTGGGAACCTAAAGCTTCAGCTAGGAACCAGACTGCTACTCAGTTCCTGAGAACACAGATTTTCCTTCTCACACACTTTGATATTCACCATTGCAAGAGGAGACAAGGACAGAAGTGTAATGTTTATAGAAATATCCCTTGATCCTCTGACACAACTGAGACACTAAAATAAATCTGCTTTTCAAAAGTAGTTTTCTCACTAGTATCTTCCAGTACATTAAGAGCAATATAAAAAATAGTAGAGTAAAAGCAAAATCCAAAGTACTACTTCAAATTCAAGTCTTTTTCTGAAGTGTTCCCTCCTCAATCTTTGCCCTAATTGACTCTCCCTTTGATTACAAGTTAATTTCAGCCATTCATATACCAGAGTGTAGCTCAAACCCATTACCAGCACATAAAGTCTTGTAGAGTAATACTTTTTGCTCACTTTTAGATCTTATTAGCTCTTCTGAGTCTGTATAAAGTAAATGTAGGATAAGATTCTTGAACAGCAAATCTCTAAGTTCATATCGTGACAGCAGTCTACAGATGTTTTCATTTATTTTCTCAGAATCATATGCAAAAAGCTCAGTAACCCTAGCTGATTTAAGAATCAGGAGTACATCTAGTACCATGTTATCAAGATATGTAGGTATCCTGCATATTAGCATGTGTTTTATTCACTCAGATTAGTTAAGCAAGTATCTCAGTTGGACTGAGTAAGATTGCACCAAGTTCACCACAGAGGTTTAAGTGTGGAGTATTTAGTCTTACAGCCATTGAAGGTTACATCAAGAAAACCCAAGCTTCCTCCTTAGGATTAGAGAATTCTCAAAAATGTATCTTCAATAACAACAACAAAAAAGTTCCACAATCAGTCAGGTAGATAGTAAAAGTGTGAGCTTTGTTTAACTTGAGCAGCATAAAGCTAGCTAGAAAACCCTGGTAACAGAGGATATATATAGTCCATCATATTCGACAGACAGCATTCACAAAGAACTATGGTGCAGCCTCTTTCAGTTGCCTTTGTGCAAAGTAGCTGAATAACAGAAATACATTAAAGTCGCTACAGATTAATCCACAGTTCTCCATGAAGCTGATCTACCAAACACTGGATTAAGATTCTAGTGTTCCAAACATCCATTCAAAGCGACAAAAGGGTTCAACAACAACGATTAAGATTACAACATATATTTGCCCTCAGAATGTTAAGACTAAGCAAGATGTTCACTGGTTCAGTTAAGTCAGTTCCTACTCACCCCCCCCACAAGAAAGTTAACTTTTCCTAATAAAAAATGCTGCAGCTTAAATGTATTTTTACAGGCAGCGATGAAAACAAAGAGCCAGGCATAGATACAACATATTCTTAAAATACTGTTGGGTTTGTGAAGTAGAGAACTTTCTACTTAGGGGAAAAAATCCACACAAAACATTGTTAGTACAAGTAATTTTGCATGGAGATGCAGAACTACTATGAGGTTAAATCGCTTTTGAATGTTGCTCTAACACAACTCGGAAGCCACTTCCCAAAAGATGTTCCCCATGAGAAAGCCTCAGATTATATTTGCGTTGTGTAGGCTGGAGAACCTAATTTAGAAAGGATTTCTCAAAGTCATTTGCAATTAAGTCAGAGCTCAAAACAAAGCCACCAGAAAGCTACACTGAAGACAATTATCAACTGTAAATAAATCATTAAGTATATAATCATATCCTAGTTATCAGAAAAGTAGAAGTGTGGAACAGTCTGAAGTACCAGAAAGGCTTGTTTGGTTGCGTTTTTTTAACTACACATACGCACCCTCACACACACCAAATATTAAAACAGAATCAACTTGAGGTAGCAACAGTTCTTGCATGTACGCATTGGCATAGAATACTTAATCACTTCCCATTATGGGCATCAAATGATGAAAATAAAATGAATTGTTAGTAAACATGCAGAGGGATGCTTAAAAACAGTTGACTTTACATTATATATATAGAACAGGAGTTCAGAGTTTAAATAAGAACAGCTTCTCTAGAAATACAATTTTGGAAAAATCATGTTTGGAATGACATTTTGACGTTTTTAAACAATGTAAGACACTAACATTAGAAGACTGTCTTGTGCAGACTAGAATAAATATTTGCTTTTTAAAATTAAAATGCTGCCAAACTGCGTAAGTCGAGCATGCTTACAGCAAGCACACTTGCAAGAAGCACAGTTAGTAACACCTTATGACATATAATCAAACTATAAGCTGTAACTGTTTTGGTGACAGGTTCAATGTAAACAAACTGGTTACACAGCAAAACCTTTCTGACCAGCTAAGGTGGGCTTCATATTACACATGAAGTATATTACATATAAGAAGTAGCTGAGGAGTTGGCTTTCTCATTTCTGTGTGCTCCTTGTTTTCAAGAGTGCAGTAGTCAACATACTGATAATCAGGAAACTGAATTAAACATTTCCAACAGAGGGGCTAAATGCATTCAAGTGTTTTACTGGATAACCCATCTTGAGCTCTTCAAACATATTTTATTGAAGCAGAAGACTTCAGGTACTAAGAGGTGTATTCTCTAGAAATAGCAAGAATTTAATTTCTTTAGAAAAGGGGAATTTTAGACATCCAGTGTGCACGTTCAGCAAAACTGACAGAGAAGCGCAAGGCAGATACCCTCGGAAAATAAGGCAAACAGAAGCCAAAAGCTTGAACAGGGCCATCCACTGTGCTAGCGCTAGCTCATATTCACATACTAAGAGCTAGAGACATTCTCCAGTAAGAAAAATACAGTAGTCAGACACACAATTTTAAAGTACTCTTCTTCAGCATGCACATTAATTATAAGGATTACTGAGCCAACTGCTTTGCCGCAGCTGGGTTACCATCCATGCCTGCTAAAGTGTTTTTATCACACATTCAGTGCAGTATGTAAATACCTTTACTATCAGGTTGCAAGGAAGATGTGCTTGTCCAAAAGGCCATTGGATTAGATTTAAAAAGGCTAAAATTAAATCCTAAAAAAATAAATTGTTTGGATATAAGTGTTTACCTGGAATTTTAAAAGGGTAAAACAGACTTATCTATGTTCTGGAAGCATTCCACAGTCACAATTCACAGCAGGAAGTTTCACCTGTTAATTCTATGCAAGCTTATCCAACCCATGTGAACAGACCGCAGCTATCATATTCTGCCGTATCACTTTGTTATACTTTAGTTAATAAACAGACAGTATGTTCTCATAATTCTGATACTAGTATGTAAATTAAAAACTATCAAGTGATTAAACAGTCTTGCACTGATGGGAAGCAGCACATGAAGTCTTCAAAGAGAAGTACTCTACCATTAAAATGCTAGTAAATCCCATTCTTCTCACAAAGACACTTCAGCACATTATAGTGGTCACATTGCAGCCACAACTTCTACAAGCGCACCTTTTTCAGACAGTGTCAGAAACCCCACAACTAAAGATGTGATCCTGTGGTCTCCTTCCAGGCTCAGGAAAGAGGCTAACATCTGGTGTTATTCAAGCTACACATCCGAAATTGCAGAGGCCAATAATTCAGACTTTAATCAAATGTACAGAGGAGCTTTAGAATATCGTTTTAGAATAGCCATCGGTTCAATCACAGGGATAATTCAAATTTTAGGTGAAGCATGCATTTGCTGTTCTTACACTTCACCACTCAGAGCAAAGGCCCAGGTACATAAGCTACCAACCCAGTGACCTATTTAAGTCTCAGAAAGTGAATACACAGCTCCTTCTTTAAGCACTTAAGCCTGAGATTCAGGTACAGTACTTCAGAGTTACAGCTCCTCCGCGAAATCCCCTTTCTCACTAATCAACAAAATTCCATCATGCAGCATATAATTATTTTCATATAAAAATGAGTGTGACTTAAAATTCACTCCTTTAGTTGGAACTTGAGAACCTGTGAAGATGTGGACACCTTCATTAGAACTGAAAGAAACTACATATTAACGAGACAGCAGAGTAATAAGTAGCATAGAGATGACTTCTTACTAAGTTGTGTAGTTGAATAAATTACTAGTGCAATTGACTCACCTTTTTCTAGAATTTTAAATGAGAAGTTAGAGGGTCCATCTTGTGCTGAAGTAGGCAAGTTGTCTACCTTGCTGTCTAGAGGCTTCTGAGGTGCACTAGAGATTTTTGGTGGTTCAGAGACTTCCAGTTCTTTCTCCACTGTGTTCTGAGACACTGGAGGATGGTCTTCACTCTTTCTTGGAGGATTGAAGCTGAAGCCAAAGAGAGAACCAGTGGCTGAAGTATTTCCAAACGTGAAGGTCTTTGACTTTTCATTACTAAAAATGCTCTTGACAGATTCAGATCCAAATACAAACTTCGGAGGAGAAACCACTGTTTTTGTTGGTGTTTCAGAAGTGTTTGACACATCTGTGACCTCTACAGTTACATCAGAAGCATCATCACCATGGCTAAGGTCAGTTCTTTCTCTGGTAGTTTCTTCTAGTACAGCTACAGCATTTTTACCACACGGAGACTCCTTCGGTGTGTTGGCGCGAGAAGAAAGAGGTGTTATCAGTGTCTCTCTCTCTTGGGCTTGCTTTGCTTCATCAAAAATCTGCTTAAATGAGTCTGCAACATCTTGCAGCTTGAATCGCACAGCCAGAAGTTCTACTTTCCTTTCCCCATCTGCAAAGTCACAGGCAGTCCACACCCATGCTCTATCAGATCCTTTCATCTGTTGCATATTCATATCTGGTGTTATTCTGTGATTGGCACAGAGTTTTAGTACCTGGTCCCTTCTCATTACTATACGCACTTGTTTGTTGTCGTAGTTCTGTAGTATCTTGATATCCCCAATACCTCTCTCTTTCCACTGATTAGCATCTTTGTCGTATCTGTAGAGCTTAGCTCTGTGACTGAAGACAACCTGCTCATTTTCCTCACCGCTAGTCACTTCCACGAGGTCAGGAAGAGGTACCACAGGTTCAAAGTACTGCCCATCTCTCTCTTCTTCTTGAGTAACATCAGAATCTTCATCTGTGCCTACTGATGTTCTACTCTGGTTCTGTTTGGCAGGAGATTTGGATGGGCTCAATGCAGATTTAAAGCTGAAACTAAAACCTGTGGTAGATTCTCCAAATCTGAACAGATTTTTCCTTACAGGGCTACTTGCAAGAGGCGATGCATAAACTGAACTACTTACACTATCATCCAGTGCTTCTTCACGCAAGTCATAGTTATCCCACTCCAGAGTAGGTCCAGTACTTTCAGCATGTGGCTTTATAACCAGATCAGAAGTGCTGCTGGCACAAACAGAGCTTACATTTTCCTCTTCTGACAGTTTAGCTTTGTCATCCGTCAGAAACGTTTTCAGATCTTTTAAGCCACATTTCATTTCTTCTGCTTTCTGTATAAGCTGAGCTGTTCTACCTGTATCAACAAGTTTATGGGGTGTCTGCAGTGGTATATCTAGTAGCAGCCTCTGACATTCTTCAAACTTCTGTTTGAACTCCTCAGCCTGCTCTGGTGTCTTGAATTTTGCTGCCAGTTGTTCCAACTTCGCATCACCATCAGAGAAGTCATTGGCCATCCACATCCATGCTTTGTCCGAGCCAGACAGCTGTTTCAAGTTCATTGTTGTTGTTATCCAGTGATTTGCACACACTTTCAGGACCTGCTCGCGCCGCATTAATATTCTTACTTTGCCATTAACTTCATTTTTAAGAATCTTCAGGTTGCCTACCCCGCGTTCCTTCCACTGGCTTGTTTCTGGATCGAACCTGAACAGCTTTACTCTTTGGGAGTATAAAACTTTCTCATCTTCCTCTCCTGTAAACGGTTCTACTTTCTCAGGCATCTGAACGATAGGTTCAAAATGGATATCATCACTGTCCTCTGTCTTATACACGTCATCATCCTTCTCACCAAGGTCAGCAGATGTGTTTGCTTTGTGATCCGTTTTAGAAACCTGTGAAGAAAACAGCTTTTCACCTGCACCTGAAAAGCCTTTGAAGTTGGGGTCTTTTTTGCCAAATTGAAAACTTTCCCCAGGAGTACTTTTTGCAAGCTCAGCAAAAGTAAACGTGCTGCTGTTCTGCCCAAAAACAAAGTCGCCTTTCTCCTTGTTTGCAGTTTCTTGAATTTGGAATGCAATTCCGCTATCTGAAGGCAGCTCCTTTTTGTCTTTTTCACCAGTGCTTTTTAAGGAGTCAGTTGGACACTCTTTGGATGGCTCATCTTTCTTAGTGGTATTTTTACTAGGCTCTTGTATCCCAAATTTAAATCCACCTGCAGGCACTGGCATTGAAAAGCTAAATCCTTCCTTTACAGACTTTGCTTCAGTATCAGAAGGAATCTGAAATGTAAATGATGGTGTCTTGCCTTGCTCAGCATGACCAAACTTAAAGCCCTTTTCTAAGAAATCACACTTAAAGCCTGTTCCCAACTGTCCTCCAGCAGGTTCAGACAATTTACTTTTTAAGCCAAAAGCAGGAGTTGATGAAGCATCACCAGCAGGCTTACCAGATGGATTTGGTGTTTGGCAGGCCACACAGGCTGGTGAAGAACCTTCATTCCTCACAAGACAAGTACTACAATCCCACTGCCCTTCCTTTTTAGCAAAAAGGCCTTCAAATCCATTTTTCTGCGGCTTACTTGCCTCAGCAACGGAACCAAACCTGGGAGCAGGGGATGCCTGAACAGCAGGCACAGGTACATCTGGCTGACTCTGTGAGTTAGGGTTCTGACAAGAACGACAGTTCGTATCTTTTGCTTCATTTTGGACTAGGCACACAGAGCAGTCCCACCGACCTTCTTTTTTACCAAAAGCGGTTCCCAGGTCATTTTGAATAGCCTTTGGAGCAATTGCTTGGCCAAATTTAAAGGAAGTTTGTTGACCAGATACCCCTGTGCTGGCTTTGTTTGGATTCTGGCAGGCAACACACTTGGAGGCAGTGGGTTCGTTTCTTGCTGAACAGACACTGCAGTCCCACTGACCTTCCTTTTTAGCAAATGCAGATCCAACTTTGTCCTGCACAGTGTTACTACTGGCTTTGAAACTTGCAGCAGAGTCAGTTAATGGGGTGCCATGTGTTTCCCACATATCTGGATTTGGACTTTGACAGGATACACAATTCTTTGCAGTTGTTTCATTTGGAACTAAACATACTTTACACTCCCATTGGTCCTTCTTCAAGAGATGCTGCCCAAACCCACCAGAAGAATAGGTTTGCGGGGTTTCCTTTCCAAATGAGAAAGCGGTAGGGCCAGACGCAGTTGATGGAGCAGTAAGGCTGCCTTTGCTATCGGATTCACTGCTCACCCCATCTTTTGGGAACTGAAAGCCAAAGTTCAGGGTCCCAGCAATGGATCTGGCAGGCTCCTTGATGTCCTGACTTGTTGCTTCTCTTGCAGCCCCACTACTCTGAGTCACGGATGTGTCAACATTTGATCCCAAGGTTTTTAAAATACTCTGTGACTCCTCAAACTTACTTTTGAAAAGCATTGCTTCCTCAGGTGTTTTAAATCTAATTGCAAGCTGTTCTGGTTTTGGCAACTCATCTGCATAATCTAAAGCATGCCATACAAATGACTTATCTGATCCAGCATTTGGAGTTAACTTCATATCAGTATTTATGTAGTGATTTGCACAGATCTTCAGCACTTGGTCCCGTCTCATTAAGAGACGAAATTTCCCAGATACTTTATGTTTCAGTATTTTCACATTTCCAATACCCCTTTCTTTCCACTCTTTAGATTCTGCATCAAAACGGAAGAGCTTGGCTCTGTTGCAGAAGAATTCTTCTTCATCTTCCTCACCTGTCTTTACTTCAATCTTGTCAGGGAGTGGCACCACAGGATCGAAATGAGGACCATCATCATCCTCATCTCCACCATGGGTGCTTCCGCCCTCTGTTTCATGACTTCTATTGGCCAAATCTGAATTTGAAGTCATAAATATAGGCTTGCTTGGTTCCTGGACACCACACACATCGCTCTTTTCAAAATTCAGGTTTTTGTGTGTATTTTGTCCCATGCTTTCTCTAAAAGAGATGCCTGAAATATGTTTATTGCTAAAATTGAAGACATTTCTTTGACTATTTGTGTGATCGTTAGCTGGTTTTTGCTCAATGTATCTATCATCCTGTAAAGGTTTATCAGACGTCAGAAGACCCAAGAGGCTTTCGCCACTATTAAAAGCTGCATTAGCAGGCTGTGTTGCAACCTGAAGAGAAGAAAAGGTGAAGTCGCCATCGTTAGACTTGAAGTTAGTGTTGAATTTAAAAGTTGTTGGCTGACTTGACGGTGCTGGTAGAGATGTTTTCGATCCTTCTGCTGCTCCTGGCTGTCCAAATTTAGATTTTGGAAATTCTATGACTTTTGATTCTGCAGGCTTTAAAGCCGGTGGTGCAACTGAAGGCTTTGTGAAATAACCTGGTTCAGGCAACGGTGGATTTGTGCTTGCTGGTGGGACACTGTAATTGTAGTAATCGTCACCCCCACGAGGAGAAATGAGTCCAGTAGCAGGAGAATCGAAACGCAGAGGCGTGCCATATATTTCTTGGGAAAACATACAAGCAGAAGTGTTTTGCAGAGGTGGTGTATGCATAGGTTGTTGATAAGCATATATATGCTGCTGAGGTGCAAGTCGGTTCATGCCATAGACAGGAGCCTAAAGAAAAACCAGAGAACAATTGCTTTGCTTATTATTGTAACGTAGAGGACAAAGTCTTAGGCCCTTAGGTCTTAGTAACATGTACTCTTAAAAGCAAGGCATACTTTCATATAAGTTTAAACTAATTTTAACTTAGATTAAACTGATTAGTTGAAATCTTGAAGGGCATCTGAAAACAAGCACTGAAGAAGGGGCACAAGATGAATGGGTTGTTTTTTTATGAAAAAAGCCTTGAAAACCCCATTCTCTTTTGTCATCTACTTTGGGGGAAAAAAAAACCAAACCAAAGCAAAACCAAAACAAACACTTAGGTGCCATCACATATACCCTGCAGGGGACACATACTAACATATACCAGACATATTGTGCTGGCTTTTCCTCCCAAACCCCACATCCCAAAACATACACAGAAAGATAAATTATCAGTTTATCCCCAGCAGTCCAAGTTTACCAAATACTATATAAGGAACTGCAATTACATCCAACTACATATAGAACCAAAAGTAGTCACTCAGCAGATCACTGGAAGTAGCTTAAGGGGATAGATTTGCTCTCACCTTTGTTGGTGTCACATTGGTTGCGGCAGTTCTGAGAAGATACTGAGAGTTATAGGCAGGTGACTGGCTGTAGTAAACAGATGGGCCAGTGGTGGCAACTAAAAAGGAACAGCAGGAAAACAGTTTATACTTGATTTTTTTTGTTGTTTTGAATGGACTCTCCCCAACAATCAGTTTTTAACTTTGAATCATTAAAACATTTCTGCAATATTTTCAGAAGTGTTACTTTGTTTTAGCCAAGCATTTAGATAAAGGTTCAGC
>NW_010314176.1:20565-31177 GCF_000700745.2 Antrostomus carolinensis
ATGAAGATTCTGTGCTCTCTGATAACTCTCTGACATTGTATTTGTTCCATAGCTTTCAGCAGGCCACCGATGAGATGATGCATTTGAGTTGGAATTATTAAGTTTCATTTCTTGCATTTCATTCTGTCAAGACAGTGTGCCAATCAAGAGTATAACTATGTATTACATAGGTATTTGTAAAAGAAAATATAAGGAACAGTCCCTATCTTTTTGCTATTTAAAAGCCATTGGCCATCCAGCTGTTTCAAGTTCATTGTTGTTGTTATCCAGTGATTTGCACACACTTTCAGGACCTGCTCACGCAGGTTCCAGCTCAGAAAATAAAATAAATAAATCAACAGGCACCTGTCAGAATCATCCAAAATCTGCCCGTGCAGAACAAAGTATTAAGATTGTGTTCTAAAGCCAGAAGTAAAAAAACCCAATCAAACAAACAAACAAACAAAAAACCCAAAACAGAGCGAAGTGGGTAAGAACCAAGCTGATGGAAGCAGAACTCTTCCTGAACACAGTCCTTGGAAGGGTTGCTTCTGCACCCCTGCCCACGTTTCAGGTCAGAGTTTTTAAGCAAAAAGATTTACTCTTGCATTCATTTAAGGTAGATGTTTACAGAAGATAATGCCACTGATTTAAGTAGTAGTCTAGGCACTGTAAGTTAGCTCATGCTGTTATCACTAAGTCCTTACCATAACTAAAAGGCCAACGGTTCTTCACTGAATATGGTGACAAAATTGTTTACCTTTAAAGCTTCCACTTGCTGACAGATCATTTCAAGTATACATCTGTGATCTTCTGCCCACTGAGGAGGAGTTTTAGGAGAAAACTAGGAAAAAAAAGTAAATTGAATCTCATGAATTTTTATTCAAATATGACAGTTCCCTGAAAACACAGCTGGCCAATATACCTTGTAGCTCTTAGTTGGCGAAAGAGAGAACTTAGTTGGTGATGGAGTGGAATGTTTCATCTCTGAATCTACAGCTCGTGACAAACCATTTCTGAAGGCAGGACTTCCCTCTTCACCATTCTCACCAAGTTCCTGGATCACTGTATCTAGCATTTCCCTCACTGTTTCAATAGACACTGGCAGCTACAAAATAATGTGAAACGTGAGTCAAGATTGCAAGTCTCTCTCAGAGCAAGACAGGCTACATTCAGAATTCTGGCTGAACAATTCACAAGGCTTTCACTACACAAACACTTTTTTTCAGCAAAGCTCTAAATCTGTTAAGATTAATGTAAGAAAACAATTCACACAAACATTAATTCTATTTTTTTCAAATGACTGACTACCGTAAAAAATGGTAAAAGCTATTTGTTTATATTAAAGCTTTCATCCACAGAGCAGTCAGAATATTGCTTGATCTGGTAGGTTACAAAAGTTACCCAGCGTTTATCAACCCACTGGTGTTAAGGAGGTTATTTGTCTTGAGTGAAGAAATAAGTTTAACTTAAGCTAAGATAAATGCAATCAGTTTCATGTGGAAACATCTCTCAAAACAAGTTTTTAAAGCAAGAATTACTTACTTTCTCAGTTACTGACATATCTGAGGAGCTTTCCTCAATGATCTTCATTAGATAATGCTTGCTTTTAAGAAGATAGGTTTTGTGTTCTTCTTGTTCTTCCGGCAGCATGGCATCATTTTCAATCTCTTCTGCTTTTCTTTGGAAAATCTAAAGAACAGGAGGCAGATTAATTAGGATCAGTCAGAAGGCAACTGAATAAAGGAAAGCATTTTGGAGCAACCTGAGCTAGCAGAAGATATCCCTGCTCACTGCACAAGGGTTGGACTAGATGGCCTTGAAAGGTCCCTCCCAACACAAACCATTCTGTGATTCTGCAATGCAATTTATAAACTTACCACAGCAAGATTCCAGTATGAAACCACATTCTTAATAGCTTCAAATGCTACTAAAGCGTCATCAGTTTTGCCATCAACTGCATCCAACATTGCAAATGCTATACGTGCCTCTTCTTCATACGCTGCAACCTGAAAGACCTACGAAGAAAGTGAAAGGCAACTCACACCTACCGATGGAATGACATATCCAGTATTACTTTTCTTCTCAACATACAGAGAAAAGAAAGCTAGTACTAAGGCTGTTCAGTGCCTTCCAAACACATACATTATTTTAAAGGTAAGAATAAAGTTGTAAGGAGAGATTTTTTCCCTATGTTTTATCAGACACTGATACTACCAAATCTCATCATTAACAGTTTTATAGTAATAACAACGCAAGTTGTACAACGCTGAAAAAAATCCCACAACTATGTAAGTTTCTGACATAGACGCTCTCTTACTTCAACTTTGGCTTAATCAATCTGTACCTGAATGTCTACACTATGGAAGTGTTTGAAGAGAGGATCAGTAGGTTCAGGAATACCCCTCTTCCTTTTAATAGTTTCCAGCATAGGCAAGACTTTCTTCCAGTAGTAGACACTTCGTCCAATGTATTCCTTCTGGTCATAGAAGGAGTTAAGACTAACGCCCTGGTGAAGAAAAGGGAAAAGAAGCACACGTTATTTCAACAAATTCAAGTTAAAATGCTATTCATACATATCCTTCTGGTTTTCTGAAAAGTTCCAAAAAGTACTTCTCTGACACTTGAGATAAGCCTTAGGGGCTTTACCTTGAGAGCTATGTAAAGTAATGTACATGTAGAAAATAAGACTACAGCTCAAGACAAGAGTAGGTCATAGGGTGACTAGAGCAACTAACTGGCCTGACAAAATAAACAACAGTTCTCAATAACACATTCTTAACTGATTTTATTCCCCCCCCCCCACCAGTCTTTTTATAGTTTGGAAAATAAGAGAAAAAAAATCTCTGCTTCTACACGTTTAAAAATAATCTCAGCTTACTGTTTTTTGCAGGCTTTTTGCCCAGTGGATAATTAAAGCAGGTTGAAGGCCATGCTTCTCCAGTGTCCGCAGAGTACTTATTCCGTGCTGCACGACAAGCCTCAGTTTTGCTGCTGTTCCTGGTCTGAATAGCAAAAGAAACATTCCTTGATTAATATTCTCTATTTTTCATGTGTTCACATGTCATTTGCTTGATGAATACGGCCCGCAGTTTTAGTTCTGACGCGCTTCTAGTTTAGAAGTGCATTATTAGAAATTAAAATTCCATTTTTATAAATCTTTCAAGTGTATCAGTTCCCTACTACAAAGATTCAATGTCCAAATCATGTCAAACAAGAAACTTAATTTTACAAGAATCTACTGGGACCAATCCAAGCTGATGTAGCAGAAGCTGCCTAAAAGCTTGGTCAAACATTTCCAAACTAAGAAAGCCTTACGTTGTTTTTCTCTGAATAATAGTACGGACGGCATCCCACCAGGACCTTTGCTTTTCGGTATAGAGCTGTTTGCACACTGGCAATGGTAAGAATTGAGGCTGATGTGCTCCATAGTGAGAATTAAACTTCTCTTGCAATTGTAAGTTGCTAGTGAATACCACACCAAGTAGAAATACCTGTTTTATGTAAAAAAAAGGAAAAAAAAATAAATACCAAAAAACTTAAACTGTATAGGACATTTAAGAACTTGGAAAGTTTACTTACTTCAAGGTCCAATAGGCAAATAGATTCAGGAGCATCTGTCTCAAGTCTCGACGTTTCTTGAGGCAAGTGAAAAAGCTGTTTTAACCATTTGCGCATTGGGGGTAAGACTGACATAGAGTTCCACTGCAGGCCGAGCCACACCAGGTGCTGGAGGCTGCCGTTGTGCATTCGAACAGCACCTATGCAAAAACAAAGATGGATGCAGATGTCAGCTTCCTGCAAGCCAGCAAGACTTGGATCTCATCAAAGATGGGTTTCACATTTCACTTTGACAAAGCAGACAGAGATACTCGGCAGACCAATGAGCATCAAGATTCCAACTTTCACTTAAGAAAGATTACAAATTTCGAATTAGCCAAACACACCAAGTAGACAGTTCATCTGAGTGCTCAAGCCATCAACCCCTTAAGCTTCTGAGGAGGTGACTCTCAGATTTCCTCTCACTTCCACCCTCACCATACTCAGTCCAACAGGTGACTATTTTTAGCAAACCTATTTACTTCTACAAAATCTTTAAGGAATATAAAGAAGCACTTCTTTACTTAGCAATAAACTCTTAAGTCTTGCCTAGGACATTAGGGCAACTTTGGGCAGCTATTCCAGGTATCTGTCTTTTGTTGCAATATGAAGTATTTGTAGAATAGCTTCTGGTACAGTAAGTTGTGTTGAGTTTCAGAAAGTAACATCTCTTACCAATATCATATTTATTAAGTTCCATTTGCACTGGTGCTTGTGCACTGACATTTCCAATATCGTCTGTTCCAATAAAAGACCTTTCTCTAGAAGCTCCACTCTCAAAGAGGCCATCAAACAAAGTAAACGAACCACTCTTGTTTGCAAAAGATTCCACAATCTCTTTAAAGAAGTCTTGCTTGCCATGGCTTAAATTCAGTAACATATGACCTAGAAAGCAAAAATACCACTTCACATAAATAAAACAGTGAGCATAAGGAAAGCAGTACACGTTGGATTGTTCTTGCTGCTGAAGACTGGGTGGGAATCAGGATTTTGCCTTATGAAACCTACAGATTGTTAAATTACATTTCTCCCTGTAATTAGGTCAGTGTTTCAGCACACAGGCTTTCCAAGCTTTTAGTGACAACAATCCCAAGGCGTTTGTAAATCCAGTTCTTCAGGAAAACAAAGTCACCTTATTATTACTATTCTAGGAGCATTGCAACTGTCCTTAAAGTGAGTAGCTGTAACACAAGTAGAAATCTGTTTTATCAAGATCCATTCTGAAACAACTGAACCTGATGTCTAGTGGGTTCGTTTGTTTTCATCTAAGCCCTGCAAGAGTTTGTAGACTGAAAAAATGTCCGTACTTAGCAGTAAAAAGAACAAAGCTGATGACCAAGTAGGAGGATGGAACAGACAGGGAAACAGTAATATTTTATTTTCCTCTTGAGGCTAACAATACTTCCAAATCAGTAGCAGCAGGCAGAAGCCATTTCCAGTAGATTAAGAGACCATAAAGGTTAAATTCTACCTTAGTGTGCTGGAGAGGCAAAAAATGGAAAAAAAATCCCCACACTTGAAAAAAGAGAAAGCAGTCTACTAGCATGCTAAAGAGGGGGAAAAAAAACCCCAAAAAACTGCTTCAGGTGTCAGGACCAAACTACTGTTTTGTTTTACTTAGGTAGTCAGAATCTAGGAGGTTGTGTTAACATTACATTTCAAGATAACAAATGTGTTCTTTAACAAACCACTTAGTTACTTTAAAAGCTATCTGTAACATTATAATCTGTGGCTATTTTTATTACCAGACTGGCTTTTCCGATCGCAGGCCAACATTTCTAGTGCATCTTGACCAGTTTGGTCCCCCTTTATCAGTTTTGACTTTGGCTTAGGAACCTGGTGAAGTAAGGAGAGAATTGTTACAGTTTTTTCAAAATAAGAGCAGATCATTTACATTAGTCTTAAATTCAGTCTAATTAGAAAACAAGCACCTTTTTAGCATTAGGAAACTGTAGAAAAAATACATAATTCATTCTGAAGGTAACATGTCCCATGTCCCCAGGGGGTGGGTGGGGAACCCACCCAAAACCCCAAGGCAGGCAACTATAGCTATTGCCAGTAACACTGAGTACGCACAAGAGCAAGTAATACCTGGAATGCAAGCAGTGGCATAAAAGGATAATCAATTTTATTTCATAAGGCAAAGAAGTAAGCTTGATTTTTTAGCTCTGCTCTCTATACAACAAATATATGGGAACTATCCAGCTCATCCCCTTCCCTCCTTACAGCAATAAGCCTAATACTTAACATATATGTTCAGCTATACTACAGAAAAGGGAATATCCTGTAAGAAATAAACTCACTAGCCTTTAAGAATCAGGTTACTCTGACCAGGGAAACAGCTGAAGACACACTTTTACCCTGTGCAAGTCATTTGAAACCTTTTAAAGCATTGTGAAAGAGTAGGGTTTGGTGACTGAGGAGGGAATCTTTCCTTGGGCACACAAACACACGTTTATCTCAGGAATACAAGGAGTCCAGCACATGCACAGCAATAACATTTCAAGAACTGCATCAACTAATGGCATAAACTGAAAACTTACTCACCTGGAAACTTATTAGATAACACAATGCTGCTAGTTCACACACAACTCTCCACTGTGCCTCACTGTGTTGGGCCATTTTCAGTAGCAAAGTTCCAGCATGCATGTACAGCTGTCCTTTCATTTCCACAAAGGTACGAGACAACTCATCAGCCCCGTTCACATACGGTTTCACTGACTGGAGCGCACGATCAAAACTACAATGCAGAGAAGACTCATTCTAAACAGAGTCCTGGTAAAAGCTACAGCAGATGGTTTTGGCTGATGCTATTTAACTGTGAATCAAGTAACTTCATGAGTCTATGGTTAGTAAGGTCTCTCTTGCTTAAACCTGGGTTGCACTGGAAAGTACAATAATAGTCTCAAACTCTCAAACCTCTCAACTTAGTTTGTTGAAGTAAAACACATTAAATATTACCTAGACATTTACAGTCTTTTTCAGCACATCTTTGCACAGGTGCTTGCAAAACTATCATCCCAAACCACATGGATAAACTTGTTCACTACTGCAGATTTAGAGACATGCAGGAGGTACCAGTCACTCTGCTATTCCCTTTCCTTAATTTATCAGAAAGGCCCAAAATACAGCAAGACAGGCTCTTAAAAAAACAGGTACTGTAGAAATGCAAGTAGCTGTAAGCTAGTACACAACCCACTCTTAGGAGAGGCTTTCCAGAAAACAGTTAAAACACTCTTTCAATTATCTGGCAAAACTATAATGGCTGTTAGTATCGCCATGATCTGGAAGTGCTTCAGATGTAATCACCTTGAAAGGTCCTAATGGCAGCAGAAAACCCAAGATGGTTTTAGTTAATATTAAGAGGAGATAAAGAAAATACAAGGTACTTGGGCATTAAGTATTCCTCACCCATTGCCTGTACTGCTTCAAATACTCATTCAAGATGCACAGGCTGAAGATACTGTTTTACAAAAGACAATATAGCAGCCATTGCATAATTGATGAACAAAGGTAAGTCAATAAAAGCCAGTAAGAAACAGAAGATAACAGAAAGAAAGGAACACAGATCTTAATCAATATATTGACTACAAACATTGTTTTGTACTTCTCTAGGTGTGCCACAGATTATATACTTTGAAGTGAGCTAGCTCAGCTGGCACTGTAACACCATCATCTTCCCCCATCCCCTGCCCCGAAGGAGTGTTCTTACTGCAAGTTACTTCCTCCCTCCCAATTACATTACATACTTAAAGTTCCTAATTATTCCAGTATGTGTTGTGTCAATTTAGAACAAAATAACCGGGACAAAGCTGATAAACAAAAGGTGATTTTGGTTTTTTTGTTGGTTAGGGGGTTTTTTTGTTTGTTGTTTAGCTTTGGGGTTTTTGTGAGGGTTCTTAGCGGCTAGTACAGAGAATCTCCCTCTCCCATCCACAAAAAAGCTAAGCAGTGGAAAAAAAAAAAAGCTTGGTAGATGTTCTGCAGGGCGGGGGGGGGGCGGGAAGAGGACAATTCTTCGAGATTTTTTTTTTTACTATAGGAAAGTTAAAACAGTACCTTTCAAGTGCCTCTCTGCATTCCTGAACATCTCTAGAAGAAAGCATCATTTTGACAAAGCTGGAATAGGCCAGCAGATGATCTTTCTTGATAGTTCTCCAGTTATTTTTATCAGACTCCAAGTCTTGTAAAGATTCCAGATATTCCTAAAGAAGAAAGTTCATCACAGGATAAGGAACAGTCATCCTTCCATGAAGGCAAGGCCAGTACTTCTCCAAAACATATTAGTAGCATTTACTGCACAATCCAGTTTCACAGGTGAGACCTTAACACATTCTTCAGCAGCAAAGTTCCAGAGAACTATTTGCCTGAGCAATTTTATCCCTAATGGAACTGCTGTATCTAACTCAGCTTTTGAAGTCAGAAACTCAATAAGCTCTATAAGGCTTAATTTTAGGGAGAAAATTTCAATTAAAAAAAACAAGAAGTATTTTGTAATTCCACTGGTTTCAGTAGACTTTCATTTGAAGGAGTTAAATCACTTGAGAAACAGCTGTCAGAGTAATGACATTAAGACAAAAAGATCAGTTAAAAAGATATGGAAGACTATCACAGGATCAAAATATGATTAAACACCTCAAACGTCTCTACAACACAGGAACACCACTCCAAGCTTGTCTGCAAAGGTATTTTCTTCTCTGCCTCCTGACAATGGAGCACAGCATCTTTTAATCTATTATTTGAACGGTAGAGGGCAACTAGTCTGATGTTTATGTAGACATCATCTGGTCTTGCATAAAGTTCTGCTTGAATCAAGTCAAAAAGCTGATTCCATCCATCTTCACCTTTACAATCCAATAACTGCTCCTGTTAAACATGAAGGTAACATATTAATATTTCATTTCCTATGCGAGTCTTTTCAGCAACTACAGCACCAGACAGCTTTCTTTCCTCCACTATGTAGACTACATTACTCAAACTACACTACGCTTAATAGCTTTCAGGTATTACATAAAGTTTGAAGAAATACTCAAATATTTAAAAATTGAGACAACTACCATAGAAAAACCAACAGTAAATAATGCTTGTCAACTGGTTCAATGACAGCATACCCTGCCACAGACTTGCTTAAAAATCCCCAGACATCTTAAGCAAAAAAGCAGCATAGAACAAGAAAGTCTGAATTCACAGGCCTGCTATTTGCCTGCTATTTGCACAATACAAAGATGAAGTAGTGCCTGTCTGGTCTTCGCTTCTCAGATGTGATAACTAACGCAGTTTCTCACCATTTTTGAGGAGGATTAACCTTGAAACATTAAGAAGAGTAAGAAAGCCTGTAGCTGCAGCTTTCTTGACAGCTAGACAAAAATGTTAGACTGCAAAGAAAGTAACACCTAATAGTTTTAGCATTAAAGATTCTAAAATAATTTAGCCAGGAAGAGTTTTGCATGAGATAACATGCAAAAAGCACTCCAGTCAGATGCTGATAAGTTTCCTGAAGCTACAGAACAGATTTAATTTGGAATGTACCTTCAACCTGTAAACAGCAGGACTCCCAGGGAAGAGCTTAGCAGCCCTCTCAACCCAGTATTTTGCTCTTCCATCAGTAACGTCATTATTGCACAGCAACTCCGCAATCTTCAGTACAAGATCTTTCTGCGTTGGGTTCAACTCCACAGAACGCTAATTTTCCCCACGCAGACACAGGAGAGAGAGAAAAAAAAAGTAACTTTTTTATAAAGTTATTTCAGAATAGGAAAGAAAGTTATGCTCCCACAAACAGACACAGCTATTCAAATTAGTCAGATTTATCAATACAGAAAATATTTTAAAAAGCCTTTCTAAATGCCACCACTAGTGTACAGCACCCAGGAACTCCCAGGTACAACTGCTGGAGTTCAGAAGAGTGTAAGAGAAATAATGCAAGAGCCAGCAACTCTGCACCTGCCACTAGCTACTGCTATACACAGGCAGTCTAGCCAGATATGGATGCTTTTAAAAAAAACAACCAAACAAACAAGTTAAGAGACACAGTTTAAGAAGAGTGATAGCACTTCGTGGAGTTGTGTTGGCCATCAGACTTCTGAACACATCGTCTCCCTCCCCAAAACCAGAACAAAGACATTGCGATTGGGAATTTGCCATTTATATGCTTGCCTAATCAAAACTAGATTTGCCCATCCCTTCTGTCCCCATTGCCTCCAGAACCAACCAAGCAAAAAACCCTCTAGGCCTACAGTCTTCTAGTAGCAACTAGACTCCTATTGTTATCACAGCCCACATTACTGAATTCTACAACAGTCACAGATCACTAGTCCAAAAGGCAATGTACGACACAGAGAGGAATTTAACAGCAAGTAGCACAAAGACCAAGTCCAGAACAATAAACAAAGAATCAACTTAAAAATATACTACTGAAGCAAGTGATGTTAAGTGAAGAATCTCCTCTGCAGTGCTTCATATGCTTCCCATTGTCAAACATGTATAAATAATACAGTTTTTTCCAGGAACACGGTTTTTCTATGGGTTTGAGAACGTTTAGCACAGAAAGATTTTAAAAGTCCATTTACAAAGGAACAAAGCAGAACATTAGGAGTCAGTGTAGTATTTACCTTGTAACACCCAAAAGCTTTTTCTATGTTATCCTCAGCTTCATAAATTTGTCCAAGAAATCTGTGTGCTTTGGGATCTCTCTCTTGTACGCTGAGGTATGTGGATATATACCTATGGAGGGGAAAAAAGTCAAGTTACTTGACCAGTATTTCTCATTAATACCCCCTCCCCCCAGCCTATAATGATAACTTAATCAGCCATGCAGGAAGTATAGACATACTTTGTTCTAGATACCTTGTCTGGACCTTAAAGTAAGAAGCAACATTGTTTTACATGTACAGATGCTACTTACTTGCCAGCAAGTATTTCTGCTGATTAAAAAAAGCAGTAGTTCACAAGAACTACATAATATAAAGAGATTAAAGAAGCCATTTAAAACAGGTAAGTTTTGCAGTACCACATAACTAATCTTTTTTTCAAG
>NW_010314177.1:0-36833 GCF_000700745.2 Antrostomus carolinensis
TACAGTAAAATTTTAGGAGCTAAGACACTAATTTAAAAGATATTATTTTCTACTGCATCCATGGGTACTACACCATGATGGGATAATCAGAAGGCATTTTCAATGCACTTTACAAAATAATCTAACATCGGTTTTAAATAAAGTTCAAAGAAAAGGGAACTGCACTTTCTCCTGCCTTTGGTGGAAGTACTACAGAGAGAGGTCATCAGCAGTGCAGCTTGCCTATCATATATAGCAGATTTCAAAGGTATATAGAATAGCCTGGACTGCAGTTTGGTTTATTTCACAGCAAAAGGGAATTAGAACTTCTTACTAAATATTTAGAAGCAAAATTATGCCAAACTCAAGGAGCCCAGCACACCTGGTTCTATGGCATTCCAGTTCTCTGTACATCTACACATCCACCACTTGTGCTACTGGCACACACAGCAAAGTTTATACATTTTCAAGCTCTCTGATAATCCCAGTTCTCGGGAGCATTTGATGTGCTACCATAACTGCTACGCTGGGACAGGAGATAAAAAGCGTGGCTATGAGTGCTTGCCCAGAAATGCCAATGTTTCTCCAGGGGCTCATAACAGACCTGAACCATTAAATGTGTCCCTTCAGAAGCACTAAACTTAACAAGAAGCATCAGACCTCCTCTGTCTACCTGATCAGCATGCAGCAGATGGGCTTTTTTCTGTCTCATTCTATTTCTGGCTCTCAGATTTATGGCAAAAGGTCCACAGGCATCAATACATTAGGTCATCTCCTGTCATTCAGCAGCAAGAACTGTGTCAGACAGGAGAGGCCTTAAGAGTTTTCTTCCTTCTCAGGAAATTTTTATCCTTGAGGAGAAGGCAGCTCACAGTTCAGCTCCCAGCTGATTGTAGGGAGCTGGATGGTTGCTGAAATCCAGAACTGAAAGGGCACTTTCTACTTATAGGACTTCAACTGCCACATGTGCTTTAGGATGTTAACTGCTTTATAGCCTCAGATTACCAGCCTACCTCTCTGTTAGCTAAAGGCCACAGGTAACTGTGAAAAGTGAGGAGGAGGACTGGAAGTTGAAGAGTTAAAAGAACAGCCCTTTCAGGAAGCCTTTCCTTTATCCACTTTGCCCAGCTGTGATTCAGAGCTCTGAAGGATATGTCAAACAAATAGGCTGGGGTTTCTCTCCAGGCTCCCTGTGCTACATAGGAGCTTTTCTGCTTGTGTCACACATTTACCAAGAAATCCAATTCATTCTTTTGCTCCTCTCAGCAATGTGGCTTGAACTGGGATATCATCGTGCTACACAAATGTCTTGGATCTCTCCTCAGTGAGTGCTAGAACTATCAGTTTTCTTTGGGGCTAAACTGCCTCAGTCTAGCAACTAATTGCACTGGGACCATTTATACACATTGGATTTATTATCTATGGTTACGTGGTAGGATCATTTTTCTGCATGCTGAAATGGAACATAATTGGGCTATTTTTCATAACAAATGGAGTGTGCCTGTGCAGAACTAGGTTGGCCTACATCAGGTTTTGCCTCACTATTTTTAATAGCTCCAGCAGAGAAGGGGGTTCACTTCTCTGTTGGGGTCTTCCCAGACTAATGTTTCGCTGTTTGTTTCATGTCAGAGAAGTTGATCATGTTGTTATGAGTAATAAAGTGTAAGTCCTGGTCATTTTTGCATTACTTTTTTGGGAAACAAGGTGAACAAAGTCCAGATAGAAGTATTACTACAAGTATTTGAATTTCCTGTACTAACTAGAGAGTAGTGGCCCAGATCAGTGAGTTGCTTGCAAGAATAGCTGGGTTTCTTTAACTCAAAATGGGCATGTGATGCTGGGGAGTCATTCCAGTCTGGCAGTCCTGCAATCTCTTAATGTCTGGTTTAAAGTGGATATTTCCAACAAAAAGGGAATTAATACATCATGGTCTATGAATAAATTCAGTGTAGCACGACTACTGTTTTAGTACTATCAATGAAACTGTTACCTGACCTGTGATGCTCAAGGTTTTTTTTCGTCTTATGTGGTACAGGTCACAGGCATGCTCCAGTAGAAAAGAAACATTTAGAACATGTAATGAAAATCAATCAGACTCTTCCTCTTTGAGCATCTCCTTTCATTTGAGTTCTGTTTTGCTGCTGAGTCTTTGAATCACAGCTAAGGAAGAGCCAGATGCACAGGGAGAACATCAGGCACTGTCTTTATTCCTTCATGCCTTTACTCTCAAATAAGTTACTGGGGTTAGAGACGAGAGACACAGCAGGGTAGCAGCAATCAAACCTGCTTTCCAGCATATTCCTATGCCAGGCATCTGGTAAGGAACACAGGTGTCCATTTTACATCCTGCCTCTGCTGGCCCTTCAATTTAGGTTTATGTCTGTGAAAAATGAGTGTTTATTATAACACAAAATGAGACTGTTGCACTTCGTAATCCCATCCCCTTCCCCAGGCAGCCCCATGGTATATGTGTACATGTGTCCCTGCACATGACACTGTGCAGCTAAGAGTTTCACAGCCCTTCATCTTCAGTCCCATGTCAGATAATACTGCTCACAACACTGAGCTGAGGGATTGTTAAAATTAGAGCAACACACAACACTGATCATTTAGTTCCCTAACAATACTACGAGCACACAACTGGGAGACACAGCTCTTTAATCAGGTTAACAACTGCACATTTCAAGTCCTATTGAAATTTGACTTTTTTTGTTTTACATTTTTTTTCTCCCTTACCTAAAACAATTAAAGTTGTAATTAATTGCACTGAGAACAAACTTGAGATGTGTAACTTCCCAGAGAGGTAGCAGAGTTAGATTACCTCTTTCCACTAATGCTGTCTAACAAATAGGTTTCAGGAACACACATTAGTTAACATTAGAAATGCTTTCAAAGATTAATCTAGCCCCAAATTTGCTTGTTCCAGCTGACTTGCTTTATAATACTTAAATATGCACAGCCTACTCTTTTTTTTGTCTTGCATTTATTTTTGTGAAAACAGTTGATAGGAAACATCTTAAAAGTGATTCTTCTACAAGAAAAACATCTTTGCTTTCTTAAGGATGAGGCCATTCTTATATTTCATCAGTTTACACTTCACTGGCTTTAACAAAGCTTCTTATTTTCAGCAGTCTAAGGGAGCCCTGAGCCAGGCCTTAAATTAGTATTCATTTATATAAATGTATAGCTAATTCTGCTGCAGACTAACAGAGTCTGACACACCAGCCATCATATATTTCTCACAGACAGTTTCTTGCTCTTGCATTTTTATTACAAGCCCTACATTTCTGGGTGTTGGTTTGTTGTTAGTTTTTTTTTCCTTGAAATCCCAGTTTCCAGAGTTGTTATTTTACAAGAAATTTAACTTTCTGTTTTATTTTCAGAAAGTAAGCTTCAAGTTCTCATGGCTGCTAAAAGACATTTGGAAAGGTTAATCTGAAAGGATCAAACACTAGAAGGCAAATAATATAAAGGTCCCAAGGGATATTACTTTCAAAATCTCATGATTTTTAAACCAGTTTTATGGGATTAAATCACAGCAGGGGAGACTGAGGTTAAACATTATGAAAACCTTCTGCTGTAAGGATAGTTAAGTAGTAGGACAGTCTGTCTAGAGAGCTTACAGTTCACCAGTGGAGGTTTTTAAGAGCAAAGTGGACAGGTTTCTATCCAGGAATGTTTAGACACTCATTGATTCTGCCTTAAGGGGTGCAGCAGTAATATGATGTCATGCAGTGAGGTCATCTCTTGCCCCATTTCAATAGTAATGATTTCTGTAGCCTGATTTACTGTTTTGAACATGTTGGGATAACAATGATAAATGCAAAATTGCTTCATCTAAACCACAGGCAATCACTGCTTGTAATGATTTTTTTTTTTAATCAATATAGCTTAGAAAAATCTTTATAAAATTCAATGTTAGTAGGAAAAAAAGACTGAATCCACTTTTTAAAAGTTGGGGTTTCTCCCCAATGTCCTTTCTGCAGTTTCTAAGGACCTCTATTCAGGACATATCTTTAAAGATTCAAACTATAGTTTATCAGCTCCAGGTAATCCCAATGGACAGATTTTTGTTTAATGTTTTTATTCTTTCCTAAATTTCTTATTTCTCTCTTATCCTACTATAATTTTATTTCTGGCACGTTCATATTTTTTAAATTTTATTGTATTATGGCTCTACAAGTTCTGTTGCACAGAGGCCCTGCTGACATTTGAGGTGGCAGCTTTCTTCTATGAAAATAAGACAAGGTTACCTTGTTCGCAGCTGGAAAAAATCAGGTCAATAAATACTTTGGCAATGACTTCTGAGCTAATTTGCTGTGTGTGGACTCTCTTAGCTGTTAGCAAAGAACCAACGCAGTGCACAGCATGTATAATATGTGTCCTTGATATAAGAAATCCTCAGAAATAACTAGTGCCGTAAGAGAGAACAGAAGGGTCTAGAGAAGTCAGGATATTGTTTCCTACCCTGCAGCCCAAGATCAGAGCACACCCAAGGCAGCAGATACTCACTCCAGGACACACCCCAGTAACTATTTATCTCTCACATACCTAATATGACATCCAAAAAAGCTATGAGAAGCATGTCCTAGATAGAGAAATATATATATATATCAAAGGTTCTGATATAATGCATAACAGAAATAAAAGTTGAATTAAAGTTTTCACAAGTCAATGAAGTATTATTTAGCTTTGCCATGCTTCATGTTATAGTCTAAATAATATTACTCCAAAGGCTTTTTCAAGAAAAGAAAAATATGTACAACTCTCAACATCCTCCTCCCAACACTGCCCATAGGATTTTACTATCAGTCTTCAAAATAAACCTATGTCCTTGTTTATTTATTGTTTATTTAATTGGGAGGAGTTTCTATTTATGTATTTATTAGTATTATTTCTCAATAGGCAGAGAGTTATTGCAGTTGGTCTGTTGTGCCTGAGGGAGCAGAGTGAAACCATCTTAACTTTCCACATCTCATAAGTTACAGGATTCCTAAACTTCACGTTGTGTGCTCTGTAGGCAGAAGAAACCATCTACCATGACCCAAGAAGTGGTTAGAAGAACTCCTAAAGATGGTCTTCTCAGGCTTGGCACCAACTCCCAAGCACAGCCAGTGAGTTCTGTGCTTTCTGTGCCTGCTAACACAATTGCCTCAGCAGATCCCAGGAGTTTCTCATGCAGTGCTGTGCTGCACTGCCAGTGCTTTGGGCTGGGCACAAGTTTATGGAAGGAAAAAAAACCCCAACAAACAAAAAAGGCAAGTCTTAAACTAGACATTAGGAAGAAGTTTTTCACTGTGAGGGTGGTCAGACACTGGAACAGGTTGCCCAAGGAAGTCGTGGATGCCCCCTCCCTGGAAGTGTTGAAGGCCAGGCTGGATGAGGCTTTGAGCAACCTGGTCTAGTGGAAGGTGTCCCTGCTGATAGCAGGGGGGTTGGAACTGGATGAGCTTTAAGGTCCCTTCCAACCCAAACCATTCTATGATTCTATGAAACTGCAAATGCAACCTGATCTATCCCAGCTTTAAATAATGAAGTTGTGTCTCAGCTTTTAAACAAGAGGGACATTGTAATTAATTTCTTGCACTTGTCCTATTCCTACCTTGAGTCCCAAACCAGGTACTGAAGAATCCAAAAGCATCTGGTTTATAATGTGGGTATGATCATACTATTAATTCAATTGCAATTTGTCAGTTCAGGTCAAGAAGATTGCTTCCTGGTACTCCTTTAACTAAAGAGTAGAATCAAGCACAGACACTCCACTGACTAGTAGCCATGAAATACATTCCTTTTTTTACTTTTACTATTTCTTGCATCCAAACCAGTGTCCTCCAACTATCCCCCATCTGCTGTGTCCTCCAACTATCCCCAATCCATCCCTCCAACTCTACTTTATGGAAAAAAAATAAGCAATACATATTTTTACACCAACTCTGTAGTTCAATGTTTGCTATTAATAAAAGAATCTGGCTACCTCTGGAACTCTTACACACTTTTTATTCCTAGAGGGTGGAAAAGTTACTGAAAATCAATAGAACTACTTTTTCTTTTGCAATATCAAAGTTAATGCTGTTCAATGGGAAAGGCATAGCCTTTCAGAAATGTCTTTCTCCATATCTCTCTTCTGAAACTTCACATACTCTTGAGAATTGTAAGAAGTCAGCCTACATACAAATATAGAAATATGTAGCGTTCTTAGGAAGGGTTATAATAATAAATCAAAGCAATATGCTGCTTGTTCCTCCAGCAAACACACCAAAAATGTAGTAGGCATCTTCTTAGTAAAAATGAAATTTGTTAGATACACAAAAGAAGACAAAGAACCAAAACCTGCTGCTGCCAGTTAAGTCCATCTAAAACTGAAGTAACCATTTTGTCATCCCAAACCATCTACCTCAGATTTACACTGGTGTAATTGAGGGGCGATATTTGGCCCAAAAGATAAAGCAGTTCCTGTGTCTCACTCTGATTTTGAAAACAAAGTCTGTAGTTTAAAACTCTCTCTACAATGTAAGTTTAAGATGGTGCCACTGAAGTCAATGGATTTACTGTGAACCTAGTATAACCCATCAATTTAACTTTGTCATCTCCAAATACATTAACATAAGAATAAAACCCAGTTACTTTTTTCCAGAGTAGAAAGGAATATATTTCTGAGTATTTTATTTAGTTTTAAGGTAAAATAAAATAATTAGTTCACTGTAAATAAACCTTTGTAACATTCTACTTGTTGATTACTCTTAATGGTAGTGGATTAGGAACATGAAGAGTAGAAGAGCCAACAGTTGATGCAGAGCTGAAATAAGGCATTGGTGCAAAAGCAGGGCTTAAGTAGAGACTAGAGCAAAGAAGAAAAAAAAACAGAAACGAGCCTCAAGCAGGCATCCTGCTGCACCCAGAGTTGAAAGACAGGAGACAAGAGGGTCCATCTCCAAAAGGCCAAACAAGCCCCTTTCAGGAGTCTCCCTCTGACACTATGATATTGTGGGAATGACGATGACTATTGCTCATAGACATTGTTCATCTCCATAACACCACTGTGACCCTCATTTCCCACCATGAGTCCTTGTGGTGATGTCATTGACTAGCTCTAGGCACAGAAGTATGCAATAGTGGGTTTGTTGGGTTTTTTCTTTCAAGATGTCTTAATGTCATGTACTATTGGTGGCCTGATTCCAATCCATCCCTCTACAAAAATACCAAATGACCAATAATTATGTCTTCTATTCCTATTGGTAGACATGTGCAGAGTCAGGTTGGAAATCAAGCTTAAATGTAATCCCTGTTTCAGTTCTGGAATTGTCTGAAGGTGATAGAATAGCATTAACATCTTCTTTCCTGAAGTGATTAATAGATTAATAATGGTAGCTGAGTGCACATAGTGATTTATTTGACAAGCCAATTAATCATCCAGGTATCGTATCACAGGATTAGGAGCACAGAATTCAGAGAAGGGTCAAAGTTAGGGGTCAGGAAGGCATTTAGCAACCATAGAAGATGAAGAATCCAAGAGGTAAAAGGAAAATAATATTAAATATTTGAGCAATGTGAAATAGCTTCTAATATTTTTCTTCTAAATTCTAATTTAATTTTGAAAGCTTTGAGAGCTTCAAGGAACAGGAGGACTCTGCAGCATAATAAACATAGAATCATAGAATGGTTTGGGTTGGAAGGGACCTTAAAGCTCATCCAGTCCCAACCCCCCTGCCATCAGCAGGGACACCTTCCACTAGACCAGGTTGCTCAAAGCCTCATCCAGCCTGGCCTTGAACACATCCAGTCTCTCATCCTTTATTTTTTAGAGGAACACTTTGTGTCTACCTCTTTCTTACAGCACAACAACATAGTTTGTACAACATTGAGAATAAGAGTAGCCCCAAACACTGAACTTTGGAGAATGGCTGTAGAAACTCAAGGACCACTATGCAAAAGCAGTTCAAGTTCGTATCTTTCAGGGATTCTATACCAAGCCCTGTGTTGTGTCTGAAGCAAATAAATTGTCAGGAGAATTACACTGAATAGAAAAACAGAACTATTAAAATGTTTAGAGCTGAATCTGTCTGGAATACAGTAGCAAGAGAGTCAAACCTGTATCAATAAGCAATGGGTTTGTGGAAGACCATTATCAGAGTGTATGACTTCTGACACTAACAAATTCACCTAATGTGTGAAACCTTTTCCTGTTGCTCCAGAGAAGAAGCTTTGCTCATTAGGAGCACTCAAGGAGTATTTATTTCAGTATTTATTTACTTCTTTATTTAGAATAGAATTGATTATTTTAGTTGGAAGGGACCTACAACAATCATCTAGTCCAACTGCCTGACCAATTCATGGCTGACCAAAAGATAAAGCATGTTGTTAAGGGCATCGTCCAAATGCCTGAAACACTGACAGTCTTGGGGCATCAACCACCTCTCTAGGACAGCTGTTTCAGTGTTTGACCACCCTCTTAGTGAAGAAACACTTCCTCATGTCCTGTCTAAACCTCCCCTGGCACAGCTTTGAAATATTCCCACACATCCTATCACCGGATACCAGGTAGAAATTTAAGGAGTATCAATTTCACACAAACTAAGCCTGTAAGAGGTTTTGAACCTAAAGACACACTCAATATGTAGCCAGAAACAAGACAGTGCTGAAAGAACCCAGCAGTAGGAAAACAGAAGTGGAAACTTCATGCAGGGGACATCTTACCCCTGGTAAGCAATAAGCACACAGTGTAGAGTTCAGTTGGGTACAGCTGAGGAGGAGTTGGAGGTCATCTTCCAGAGAATAAGCAGCTCTTAATGGAATAAAGAATAAAGCTGGAAGAACACAACCAATCTACAATTCGTGTCCTGAGTTTCCTTTGCTTGAAAGTTGAAGGTTGAGAGAAACTAAATAGGTTTCTTGACTTGTAAATAGAGGAACCAGCATAGGAGACACGTTTGATTAATGCAAGGGAAGAAACTAAGAATTATTTGCTTGTACAGAGACCCAAAATCATTGAATAAAGATGCAGAAAATAAAATATGTTTCAATAAGCAACCAGGGAAGAAAATTTGGGCCATATGGCTGATACTAAACATCTAAAATAAATGCATTAACCTGTGCTCTTATACTATCAGTGTACATCTTCAGGTTGCTTAACACTCCTTTAGCAGATTACTGAAGACTTATTTGGATTTGGTTTGGGCCATGAGCTGTTTCTTTTGAATATAAAACGCTGTCTATTCTATTGAGACTAAAAATATTTAGTGACATTTTTATCTGGGAGAAAGCCAACATCTAGCAAACACTCCTGGGAGGTTTTGGGGGGAGAGGGAGAGATTTTGGGTTAAAGATTAAAAACCAAACAATCCCAAACCAGAGAAAAGTCTAGGGAAAAGTATACCTTGGAGTTTATACAGAGAGCTGCACAGACAAATCTGGATCATTTTGAGATCATCAATACTGTCCATATAAACAAGAAAAAGAGGTGAGAAATTCATACTTCACAGAAAATCCACGTGAAACGATGCCAGTTTGCACTGTGATTTGCAAAACAACTGGTCAGGTGAAAAACCTTCAGGAAATAATTTAGGCTATTAGCACAGATTGGCTGGTCATTTCCCAAATCAAAGCTCCAGTCCTAGGCGATATGTTACTTTGATCATGATACATTAGTTATCGGAGCAAACTAATGAAAAAGGATCTTGAAGGTCATTGAGGGACTAAAAAGCTAAAAATAAAGTACAGAAACATTTTATGAATAATAACACTACAGATACCAGCTTGGCATGTTACAAATGCCAAAAATACAGTAGAAAAGCTACGCTGGTTTCACATGAAAAAAAAATATCCCCTGAAGCAAAGTAGACAGATTTGTTTGTATCAACTACAGAACTTGGTACTCATTCTAGATCATTTTTCTTACTTCCCCAAGAGACTGCAACTAGATAATATTATATACAGACATTTGTTCAGATCTGGGGTTTTTGCTGGATGTTGTGTGTCTGATATTGGGAGCCATTTAGAGGCATATATAATTTAGGAAGTTTCCAGTAAAGTTTTCACCAGTGGACTGGGAGTAATATAAATGGCAAAAAAAAAGACCAAAGTCAGACTCCTTTAGGTATCTACAGAACCAGGGAAACTTGGTTTATCACCTGTAGAACTGGAAAGTTTTCAGTCTTAGGAACTCATCTCTAAAATCTCAGGATTTTGGGAAGTAGACAACTCGGGAGAGACACGACAAAGTTCAGTATGAATTTAGTATGGAAGCCACCAACCAACAACATCCATACTAAATACAAGACCTAGTTCAGGAAATCACAGGCTACTGTAAGCTGGAAGGCAGAATTACTAGGGTTTTTTTGCCTTTTTCTTGTGCACTTTCCAAACTATTTACTGCTGGCTGCTGTCAGAGAAAGGACAGATGCAGATGATGGGGACAGACTTTTAATAAGGCCTGTAGTGATGGGACAAGGGTTGATGGTTTTAAACTAAAAGAAGGGAGATTCAGACTAGATAAAAGGAAGATTTTTTTTTTTACACTGAGGGTGGTGAAACCCTGGCCCAGGTTGCCCAGAGAAGTGGTAGAAGCCCCATCCCTAGAAAAATTCAAGGTCAGGTTGGACGGGGCTCTGAGCAACCTGATCTGGTTGAAGATGTCCCTGCTCACTGCAGGGGGTTGGACTAGATGGACCTTGAAAGGTCCCTTCAATCCAAATCATTCAATGGTTCTATGACAATGGCCATACAATTCTTCATTATATATTCTTTGTTCTGTCTGGATATGGAAATCCTCATGCAGCGAGATTCTCTGTCTGGACAGACCCATAATGAAAAGAAGAGAGACAGGTTATCCAGTCTCCAGAGATCAGGGAAGAAAAGGATACAAATTTGGCTGTTTTGATGGGAATTCCTTAACAAGGCAAGAGCCACAAAAAGCAATGCCAGCCCAGGCTCAGAACATGAGCATATTCTTTATACATGATAATTTGTTTTACTGATTCTTGAAACAACAATACAAGCATTTCAAAGGAGCTGTACAAATTAAGTAGCAGCTGAAGGATAACTGGATGTCACCACCTAGTTTATTCAATAGGTTTACATAAATAATTGTTACCTAAATTACTTCATAGATTCACTCACAGAAGATGTGGGGCTGAGGCAGAAGGGCACCTGTTTCTATAATTGTGACAGCTCTGAATGCTTGCTTGGGCTTTCTGAAATATACCTTGGTTTGGGCTCCTGCTGGGATCAAACTTGTTTCCAGCAGACAGCAACTTAATGTAAAACTAGCAAGAATAAAGGGATGATTTTGACAAGGTGTCATCAGAAAGATTTTTCCAAACACACAGGGAGGCTGTTAGAGCTTTTTCAGTATAATGCCTAATATGACAGGAACTAAAGCTGAACCCTTGGTCATTCATTTTAAATTTAAACCTTCCTGGGTCACTATGCTAAAACCACTCAAGGTAATTTTTAATGCAGAATTCGAAGAAGGGATCAATGCGATTTAATTTGAACACCCAGGTTGTAAAATTAAGCATCAATTCTGAGAGGTGGACATCATTGCACGGTCCGTTGATGAACATCATGAATGTCACATCGCAGATGACTCCATAATAAAGAAATCACAGCAGTGATTTTCTTTTACAAAAAGCAGAACATGTTATAAATACTCACCTTATTTTTACAAGTAATTGCAGATGGATTTTTCATGTTAAAAACGAAGTGCAGTTGTAAATATCGTTCCAATAAACTAGTACATGCTTCACAAACTGCTTTAGGATGCCAGACTGAACTGACTTACAGCACATCAAGTACTCTGGAAGATAAATTCAGTTTTCTTATCACCACTGGTTTGTATTCTCTGTATTATTATAGTTCTGTGAAGTTCAGCTAGAAGTAAGAAACCTAGCTATTTCAATGGCTAGCATTACCATGATGGTTATGTGAAATATATATTCATCTTTTGCCACAGGGCATAAACTTCAACTGTGTCAATTACCCTTTCTCAGGCAACGGGTTTAATTTTTGCACAGCAGTTCCCATTTGATAATATCAGTTTCAGGGGTACTTGTCCTCTGTTTGATGCAGTGAGACTCTCTTCTCACTGTCACCCTCAGGAGACAGTGATGCAACAGTCACAGGCTTTCTCTTTTGCAGGAATTTGAGAAACAGGTTTTTTTATCATGGTACTTGGAGGTGGGACTTTGACTGCTCTCTTCCTCTTGTACACTAGTGCTTCTCTCTGGCTGCAATCATGAGCAAACCAGTATGTTATGTGGAAGACACTGGTGTGATTTTCCTTGAGTTCACACACATTTAGGAATGCTGAAGAGATCCTACAAATATATTCATATATTTAACACACTGACCTATCAAGACTACAGCTAAAGATTAAAAGATGGTTTAGACTTAGAGACAGAAAACTGACCTTTCTGCCAACACCACCAAAAAAGTTCAGCTTTTGTTTCAGTACTAAGCAGCTTGGGCTATGACTGCGTGTCCAACAAAAAGGGCACTATGAATATATTCCTTATTTCCTATTCTTCTCACATAAGATATGGAACAATCTCCAGATTGAAATAATTTTTCACTTAGCAGGGTTAGAGATAGGAAAAAAAGGGTAGTAAGGAGGCAATTCTGCCAATAAGACTGTTGACCTACATTAAATACTTAATAGTTATACAGAAATCAGATGAAAATTATCGGCTCCATATTCCAGAATATGATATTCTGTCTTCAGCTGAGACTAATGTTGAAAACATACAGGAGATTCCCAATTACTAATTCAGCGAACCTAACTCAAGTATCAAAATGACACAGAAATAATGGAGTATTTGAGAGCCACTGAAGTCTTAACTCCTGTGCAATATTATGCATAATGAACCGTCTAAAAGTGATGAAAGGATTAATGTTTTGTTATAAAGTAATGGCAAAATTATATAAAATAAAAAATACAATTATGAAAGTCATCAGCAATTTAAATTGTTATAAGCCATTTTTTGTGCGAAGATCATTGTAGCTTCAAGATACTGAGTTTCTTTTTTGTCATCCTTGCCATAAGAAGAAAAGCAAGCAAAATTAGACTCAGCTTTTACTCCAAAATAGACCTGGGAGCTTCCAAGAGCAAATCAATTCTCAAAAACCATGTTTTTCATGGAATTGTGGAACATGATATTCATGGAATCTCATTTATGCCAAACTACACTTGCATCTAAATCTATTCCCTTGATTTGAGATTGGTTGTATGCATGCAGTCAGTGATTCCACTGTTACAATGTGTAAAAGATTCCACTGCATCTTCTTCCAATGTCTGTTTACTCTGGAAGACAGCAGATATCCCTGATGAGGAAAGGCTGAGGGAGCTGGGGCTCTTTAGCTTGGAGAAGAGGAGACTGAGGGGTGACCTCATAAAAGTTTATAAATATGTTAAGGGTGAATGTCAGGAGGATGGAGCCAGGCTCTTCTCAGTGATGCCCAATGGTAGGACAAGGGGCAATGGGTGTGAGCTGGAACACAGGAGGTTCCGCTTAAACTTGAGAAGAAACTTCTTTCCAGTGAGGGTGACAGAGCCCTGGGACAGGCTGCCCAGGGAGGTTGTGGAGTCTCCTTCTCTGGAGACATTCAAGACCCGCCTGGACGCCTTCCTGTGTGATCTCATTTAGGTTCCTGCTCTGGCAGGGGGATTGAACTGGATGATCTTTCGAGGTCCCTTCCAATCCCCAGCATTCTGTGATTTTGTGATATCCTTTGGAATTTAGAAAATTACAGATGCATTGACCCATTATTTTTTTTTAAATTCTTTTTAGTCTCTGCTTTTCATAAAACACAGGAGGTTCTGAATGTATCATATATGTCAAAATAAGCAGGTAGTTCAGAAAAACACAGCACTATGATGCAGGTTTCAGGTACAATGACCACCTACAGCATAATCAGGAAAGGTAGAAAAAAATCCAGGAGAAGTTTGTTATATCAGAAGCCCAGATGTGCCTGATCTCCACATTTTCCAGTTGAGTCCACTAATATATTTGTTATACCCCAGAGGCTAAACTGCTTTGTTTAAGAAATAGGTACACACACTTGGTGTGCCTCTTTCAGATCCAGATTATTACCTGCCATTGAAATAATTTCATAAAAGCAACAACGTCAAAATGTGTAAGCATGAAATCATATGCATTTCCTGCAAAAATGACATTTGAACCAACTCAAGATTTTACTAATATGCTTAAAGTACCTGCCAGGCATGGATCCAACCTTGGCAATACCATTCAGCAGCGCTGTTTGGACCGCAGCTGGAAATATTAAGAGTCTGCAGGTAGTGCTAGCAGTCAACTATTTCTGGATCAGTCTCCAAATTCCATCACTGAATCTGCATGGTGGTATCTGAGAAGTCCTTACTGTCTGCAGCCCTCTGCTCAGTTAAATGAATTGAAGCCAGTGGTAAAGAATATTCCTTGTTCTTTTCAAGGCTGCATTATTACCTGGGAATTACAGATTGGGACTCTGGGATGCAGCCTGTTCTGATGCAGTTTGTTGTCAGACAAAGCAAAATAGGACTAGGTGACCTTTAAAGGTCCCTTCCAACCCAAACCATCCTACGATTCTATGAAAGGTGAGACAAATACAGGTAAAGCATAAATGTTACCCACACTGAAATTTCACATGCAGGGATTCCCTTAAATTTGCTGTGGATTTCAACATTCTCTGATTATATTTTAAGCTCTTTACTGAAACAGCTTTATATTAATTTGCTCCATTCCTTCTCTCATTTGTTACCACCAGACCATTCACATGTAAATCTGTTGTTTATTTATACAGCAGGTCAGAAGATATAATTTCCATTTCATAGGCAATTCCAGCAGTGCCATTTTTTTTCTAATTCAGTGTCAGAAGTAAAAGCCAACATTTCCAAAATATTTGTAGTAACAATTGAAATTGTTCAATCACATCACTTCATTACTTTGTGGAAACATTTTAAGAGAGTATAAGGACAATATGTAATTTAACATAATGTATATGTATTATAAAATTAAAATATTAATTTAAAAATCTAAAGGAATAATATCTAAACTATGAAGTTAAAACTAAGTTCTGCATATTGCTAACATAAAATTTTAAAAATCATTTTAGTAGTGTGAAACTAGAATGAGATGTGAAGGAATTATCTTCTACTTTCTCATTAAAAGTATGTCAAAACCTGTTTATTTCTAAAAACTTTTTGAATTTAAGAAGATAGCATTTTCAAAACTAGCTTATTTTTAAAATCAGTTCTTGTGTTATTTGACTCTAATGGACTCCTGAAAAAGCGAGACCATTGAAAAATCTAGAAGTGTTCCTCTACTGCTTAAGTGAATCCTCTTGTTGGCCCATGACTGTCACGAGCTAGTGTCAACAACACAAGGACAAGTTCAGTCCCACTACTAATTAGCATACCTTTATCCCCCACACCAGATGATGCCCCAGGGTGGTGGCCTTACAACAGCTCACAAGACTAGGATTGTCCTTATAAGAGCCTTCAAAAGCCAGGCAGAAGGTACCTGATATTAGTGCACACCTATTCCACCCTCTCACCTTCCTCTGATGTACCTGCAGCTGTGTACAAACCTGTGCACAGAAACAAACAGCACAGCCAGATAACAAACTAGAAGAAATGCAGCATTTTTTCAACCACAGATAAGTATTTGGTGCTGTCAGCAGAGGCTGTAACTGAAGGTAAACAACAGATCTACTGAATATTCAATTTATCCTACAACATGTCAGTAAAAATAACAAAGATCTTTTTTTGCTATAAATAATACAGATTACTCCTTCAGAATTTCAGCGTTTCAGCAATGCTGTCAGAAGTATGGAAGGCAAAATGCCCTGTAATTCCAGGATTTCATATGTCACACTGACACCCTCCACAGCTTTTTCTTTAGGCTTCAATGGTTAGAGTGAAGATGGGCAAAGTGGCAGTAACTGGCTCGAGTGCTTTACTGCCAGCTCTCATTCTCTCCATCACATAACACTGCACAGTAGCCAACCCTCATCTCTGGCTGCTGTGAGTACCGGAGGGAAACAAAATTCATGCTTGATTTTGAAAAAGTTCTTTTGGTGTAACTTTATTAGCAACTAATCACAGGTCTCTGGAGCAAAAGGGCTCATGTCTATCAATCAGATTCCAAATAGTCACATTAGAATGGGTGAGAAATGGGATTTTCATGCTTTCCTCACCTCTTTGTTGAACGAGAGCAATAGGATGACCAAGGCACAATGCCTTTGTGCACTTAGATTCCTAATGCTGTATTGTAACACATCTCCCTAGCAACACAGGCTACTGAAAGCATATCAAAATTGTCCTCTGCTCACTACAATTGCTTACTATAAAATACTGAATTTAATTCAAGGTCATGGCTTCCTCTAAAAGCATTCAATTGTCTGGGCCTGTTGTATCTGAAGTTTGAGCAGGAATGACAGCTCGGACACTGAACACTTTTCAGTGATGGGAAAGTTCATATGTGCAGATGGAACTGTCTTAGAATCAGTGTAAAACCACTATTGAGTTCTCCCAGGAACAAATGGCTATCACAAATCTTGCTTTTTCCAGCCCAAATGCAAGCTTTCCTTCTTTGATTTGTCTTCTGATGTATTTATCTTCTCTAACAGATATATTAAAGGAAAGTAATGCACCATTCAAAATAAGATATTACAGGCTTCCTACTACAGAAGGAGGGCAAGAGGACAAGCTACATATTGCAAAGGGCATTTTATTGCCTAATGCTCCCAATTTATTAGCACAAGCAATATCAAAGACCACTTCTAGGGCAGCTGATCCACATGGGCTTCCCCACCCTCCTCAGGTCCCTTCAGGGTACTCTTGGGTTGGGCAGGAAGAGTTGTGTATGTGTGTATATATATATATATAACCACATGCAGCAGCAGCTATGTGCTCTGCACTTAAAAGCAATAGCTCTTCTGACTACATACATGCCATTAAAGAATTTGAGTTATTTAAAAGGTGATTAGATTGTAGTAGTTTATTCTAGTTTTATTACAACGTTTTTTTCCTAAGGGGATCCTAAAAGGTTGTTACTGTTTCTCATAAAGCAATTTTAGTCCTAATAATCAATATCGATTTTGCTGTATCACATTATTGCTTAGATTTCTTTTATTGTTTTGTGTGGGATTTAGGTATTAATATAATTTAAAAGAAACGAGATAGAGTGCTCTGCTTCAAAATTTCACATTGGAAATAATTAGCTTTTCCTCTCATTTCTAGATAATACAGAAGCAGTTACACTGAACTAGAGTTTTTATATTTAGTATTTCTTCCGAGTTAAACAATTTAAATAAGGAAAAACAGGGCCATTCTTTTGAGAACATCCATGTAACAAGAAAGCTTCCTCTCACCTCCGTGGGAATCTAGCTGAGGTGAGAATTAAGCTTCTCAGAAATTTGAGGAGATACACAGTTCATTTCCAGTGTGTTACCAGGTGTTAATCTAAACCAGTTAAATAATTCAGGCAATAAAGCTTTGCCCAAAACCATTTTCTTTGTGAGAACCCTTACGCATTCCAATTAAGAAACTTGTTTTTCTTTGTTAAGCCTAAATATTTGTTCACTCAGTTCTGTCCCATAGCTCCCACTTACATTTATCTGCCCCAGACAGTTTTTACCACAGTCTGCACAAGAACAAACCTGGCTCAGAGTCTCCTCCAGAGTACTTTGCAGGCTTTTCTGTTCTGTGCTCTGCAGGGATGTATTTTACATATCAGAAATGCAATGGTAAAGGTAGAGAAGCATTTTTCAAAAAGAAATTCAGCCTTTTACTTTCCACTCATTCCAGGGCAAGTAATTTTTCCACAGAAGCAGATTTCTTTTTAGAACAAGAATTAAAGGAAATTTAGTGCCTTATCCTCTGCAACTAGCTGATCTGATCCCTATTTACTGCAGAGACATCAGAAGCAACCAGACTGAAAGAAGCAGAGATTTATTTCTCTGCCTTGGAAGAAGTGGTGTGTGCTTCCGTGTGACTTGTCTTTGGGGGTTTTCTAAAGCTCTGTACTAGCACAAAATGAACTTACTCCCATTTTGTGAATGGGTGGGTATGCCAGGCCAAAACCCAAAGCTGCAATTCAACCCACTTCACATTTATTTTATAAATTATCTGAAAAGCATCTGCAAAATAAACAAACTATAATGATGTCAGATTTAGACAATGCCTTCATGTGGATTTCCTAAGCACTTTGGAAAGGTATGTCCAGAAATTACTTGAAGTATTAGAAAACAGCCATTTCAGGTGTGGCATATGGACAATATTAAATGGTGAACACTGTACTAGATATCAGGTTAAGACAAGGAGTGCAAAATAACACTTAGTGCTTTTACACTGCAAGAAACAATGGGGTCTAGATCTGAGGTGAGGTCCCTAAGGCACTCTGACGAGAATCATAATAAACAACAGTGTTATAACATCCTCCTTCAGAATTGTAAGAGTGAAAAAATGAGTAATTTCTCTTCATGAAATTCTATGATAGATTTTACAATCATTCCCTTTTTAATCACATATCAGAGTATATGGTAGAGGTACCACATAACAGAAGCAGGCTGCTGCTCTTGAAACACTCCTGACTAAGTCAAAATGTTAATGAAACACCAAAGTACTTGGAAACATGATCTTCCAGGTCATTTCCAATCTAAGCAGTAACAGACCTGATCCTTCTTTACAGAGAACTCAAGTACATAATGCATGTCTTCCTGGTTGTTTTGTCAAAGGAAAATAGGATGCGATACCACAAGGACTTAAGTAATTACAGAGAAATTAAATCAGAATCCTTTCAGTCTGCTCATATTCTGAATTTTGCAGGAATGGGAGGACCTCATCCAAATTTTTTTCAGTGAGGTACAAATACATCCACTCACTTCACTGAGGCTTAGATAACCTCTAAAGTATGTGGGGGCAGGTTGTACTTATCTCGAGTGTAGAAATTATGACAGCAAATTACCCTCAGAAGAGACTTCCAAACTACAAATGAACATCAAATGACAAATTGACACAGATTTTTCATGTAAACTCCCATATATTCTGCGAGAAGGCATGACAAAGGAATTATCATAAAGGAGTAACAGCTTAACATTCATACTCAGTAGCTCTGCAATCAAGCTTTGCTCTGGGATCTTTGGGTGTTCTTTCCAGGGGAGACAATAGAACAGAGGCTACATTTGCAGTTCTTTATAGATGATCCTTAATACAAAAGAAGGTCTCTGTCCAAATCACCACTTTAGCCTATTCTCACTGGAGTTCATGGACAAAAATTTATTATCTTTCCCTTATAAGTCATTATAAAGTCAATGGAAAGTATCTAGAAACCTCCAGTACTTTAGCAATCAAAAGGACAGGATGTTTATTCAATTGCTACAAAGCCAAACAGGCCAACTCTTACTCTTAGTAAGAACTATGGCTTAAAATAGCCTGTTGTATTTCCAACTGGAAGACTTAATTACCTACAGCCCCACTATTCCTGTCTATAACTTGCTTTTGGTATCTATTAATAATTTATTAATCATTAAGGAATTATGCAAAAATGGGCCTTTAATACAGAATTTGACCTACTTAAAATACTATTCTGTAATTGGTGTAAAAGTACAGTCCCCTTGTAATTATCAGCTAAATAACCAAGATCTAGCTATCTAGCTAATCTAGCTGGCTAGTTACTAATGTGACAGGATCTCAGGAAAAAGAATGGTACCAGCCTGCAGTAAGTTTATCTTCTGGTTACCCACTACACTGTGGCTCTGCACCATAATCATTTACCTTTTCAACTCTAACCTCATTGTAGCAACTCTAACCTCATCTTATGTCCTCTAATGTTCCAACCACGCTTTTGATTTGCAATAAATAATGGTTGCAATATTATAATAATAAATAAAATAATACACCCCATGGTACTGCCACAGGCCCTCACTCACAGCACATTCTTTACCAGACCTGTATGGTGTCATTTTCTACAGCTTGTGTGGGTCATCATATAATTCCCAGTGTCATCAGTGCATTTCATAGATCATCCTCTGAAATTATCTATCAGTCACATGGCAGCTAATGAAGCTAGTCCAGTACTAAAAAAAAAAAAGATAATATAGCCACTGGAAAATGTCACTGAGCAATAGAAATAAACCTTTATTCATCCCTCCAAGGAGAAGTGCTCTCTTCTACAGAGAATCCAGGACATTCAGGAACAGCTCCAGTATAGTAGCACCTCAAATCTGTGATTTTCTTTCTTCTCTTTTACTTTGCTTTTTACCTGAATTGATACTTTCTAAACTATTAACTTTCTTAGTTTAGGCTGTAGCAGTGGCAAAACAAGCAGGGAATGTGATAATGGCAGTAGACTGTAAACACTAACAAAGTCCCCAGTGAGTCTGATGTTTTGTTCCATCTGCTACAACCTACAGTTTTACAAGTTAATAAAAGAACAGAACTAAAACATGAAACCTATCTCCTGTTCCAACAAGGACAGGATTCTTTTTCTAGGGATGTATATCCTCAATGTTTCTCAACATAGAAGCTCTATACTTTTGTTTAAGACAGAGTCCAAACAACATCATGTGGGTAACTACAGGGACTAGTCTTACCATAAGATCATGGAAAGCTATAGAGCAAATACTGAAAGAAAGCTATTGAAGACCATTAAATGAAAATGGACCACTGGTTTACCAAAGCTAGCTGCTTTCAAAGTATTTCCAACAGCTCTTTTTGGCACAATCTCTGGTTTTGATCATTGCAGTCTTGTAATGACCTTGCAAAGTGTGTGTTCACCACAGTTCATCCCCCAAAAACCACATCAGACATCTGTGTTACCAGGAGGAGACATTCACATTCATTTCCCATTCCAATAAGTCTTCCCACCTCCTCTTACATATCATACACTGTCATCATGTTTCCCCTACACTCTCCTTTTAAACCTGGTCCTGCCGGATTTCATCTGGGTTTAAAACACCATTTGCTCTGGCAACAGAGGTAGCAATGATTGGTAAATGTTGAATTATAAAGAATTCTTCTCTGGCTTTTAAAATAATTGCAGAAAAGGCTGCTTCTACAGTGAAGTGGTGAATACAATAAATGTTAAATAGATCACCTGAATAGTGGAGGCAATGCACTGCCAGTCAAAAGAAATAATACTACAAGTAAATGTGCAAATTTCTCAGCTAAAATAGCAAGGAACATGACAATACTGACTGGGTAGTTTACAAGAATCTGCTCCCATGTGTATCTTTAGCCTAAAAGATACAGCAGTGGCTTATTTTCAAGTTCTGTATAAGCTCACTTAGAGCCTGTGGTGGCTGACAGCAAACCAAACTAGTTTAAAGAAATCTCTTTGTATCAATAACTAATTACATCCTTGTTCTGCCTCAGTAACACAGATTGATAGGTCCATTATAGTGTTTGATTAGAATTGTTTTTAATTTATCCTTAAGAAACAGACTAATTGGTTAAGGAATAGAAGTTGCAGGCCACATGGCACCAGGATGACTGTGCTGGTGTGAAATGGCCAGCTGGGCTGTGGATGCCTCCTGAGATCCCTTTCAAAGAGGGAGGGGGGAGTCTGCAGTGTGTCTGGTTTCATCTGGGTTTTTAGCAATTTTGCAGATATTACCTGCAAAGTTTGTGAAGCACAATCTCCTGCTGGGATGAACTCTAAATGGCTCCTAAGCAGAAAAAGACTCAACTGGCAGAGCTGATAGCACCTCTTTGTATCAGGATCATGGTTTGTGTCTCAACTAGTCTTGTGCTGCTGACAAAAGACAAACATACTGAGAGGAAGAGCCATAACTGTATTTTTCATTATTATTTCTTTGACAGCTGGTAAATACAACAGCTTCAGGACGGTGCAGGCAAACAGTGCTCTATTTAGTCCTCTATGCAGTGTTGCTTTCTGTTCTAAGCATGTGACAGAAAAAGAATTATCCCTTTCTCTTCTTTTTATATCATCCTCTATTAACACTGACTCATAACAGAGACACAGCACTATGTATTTGACAGAACTCATAGCTTGCAAGTATGATTTCAGGGAGATGAAGTGACATTTACTTTTGGAATAGCCTTTACACCAAAGCCCTAACCTTCTGAATGCTGAAGTTGAATGCTGAATTGAGCAACAGAGCCTTGAACCTGTCTCTAAGTTGAACTGAACACAAATGAGAGCTTTACATTTTTTAATTTCAAATCACAAAGACTTAGAATTTCAAAGCAATATAAAAATACTCCAAATTCTGTTCCCACAGAGGAAATAACTATGGAGAGGTTTAGCACATAGGTAAAACAGTCATTTGGCACTGATAATTTCTAACTATTTTATAGTCATTTTTATTAAAAGCAAAATGTAATTAGAAAAGTATTAATAATGATAAGAGAAGCAGCATAAAATGAAATGTTCAAAAGACAGGACAGTTCTGACTCAAGTGTCCCAGTAGTGAAAGCTGATTTACATTGCCACTGTCATCCCAGAAGACACCCACTGCTCACAGCACAAAGTAAATGATGTACGTAGGGGTCTGAACTAACTGCTGAGCAAACACTGCTGAAAAGCAGCTACTGCAGGGTGCAGAGCAGCAGCTATTGAGCAGTGTCTGCCCATCAACCATGCCAAAAACGGGGAAAACAGAATCCTGACTGCAGCAGAAACACTGGGAGAGTTTATGTCAACTAGTGCAATTACTCTGCTGATTGCAGAAAACAGCATTACACCATCATGATGTCAAAGGCAGGAGAGGTACGTCTCAATCAAGAAGATGCCAGGTCACTATTAGAACAGGTGCTTGATCTAATACAGTGCTTTTTTCTCAACATGCATCACACTTATTCCACCAACCTCCTGGCCGCTCAATCTGTTGGCAGCAGAGGGGAAGACTAAATGTCCCTGAGATCTGTTTGTTGCTGCCTAAGACCTCCCTGGCCTCTCACATGGTGTAAGCAAGCCCCTCCCAGGACCCGAATTCTGACTGGGAAGCATGCACTCAGTGTCAGAATTTTGCCCAAAACTGAGCTGATTTGCTAGGATCTTCCCTCAGTCCTAAAGACTATGTGAGGAGTTTGCACTCCTCACAGAAACAGAAATTGTCCCTGAACCTAATCTGCAAATGCTGTTGTATCACAAATCAAAGCAAAATTCTGAGAGAAAATAGCTCATATTTTAAAAGGGTCAATTTTTTTCAATTACTAGTTTGGCTATTAAAATTGTAGAACCATAGAATGGTTTGAGTTGGAAGGGACCTTAAAGCTCATCCAGTTCCAACCCCCCTGCCAGCAGCAGGGACACCTTCCACTAGACCAGGTTGCTCAAAGCCTCATCCAACCTGGCCTTCAACAGTGTTTAATGATCCTTCACTTCCAATGATCCTTCATGAACTGGAATTACTTATTAACATCCCTCTAACTATGAACTGTTTCATATATTAATATTTCCATATCTAACTGAAGCATGACATTCAACATCAGGAAATGAAGCAGAAATCAGAATCCCAGAATCCCAGACTGGTTTGGGTTGGAAGGAACCTTAAAGCTCATCCAGTTCCAAACCCCTGCCATCAGCAGGGACACCTTCCACTAGACCAGGTTGCTCAAAGGCTGATATCTCTGACACCCATCTTACAAACACTTGTGAGACTATCCATTTACTGTACACATGCAATTAGATTATATTTTCACAACTGAGGCTTTAATCTCCCACTGAACTCAGCGAATGCTCAGCCTAATTAAGATCCAGACAATATCTGAAGTAGTACTTCAGTATTTAGTCCAACCATCTGCATGAAGCAGAAAAGGACTAATTTTTTTTCTCATTCTAAATGTCCTAATGAAGCTGGACTTGAAACTATCATTTTCAACTAGGAAATGCAAAGTTTACCCATAAGGACAATTAATTTTTTAGAAGTATTTGAATGTATTTTGAGATTAGTGAAAGCAAATGTATTTGACATCTACCAAGAAGTATATGCCATCTCAAGAGATTTCGTAAAATAAGGGTTGCTGGAGAGGACAGAACAATGGAGATCTTTGCCTTAATGCACACAAACCTTCCACCTCATTGCCTGCAGTTGACTCTCATGTGCAGTATGTAATGACATAGATGCTTCCTCATTAAAAATTGATACACTTCAGTTTTTTAAGATGTTTAAACTCTATCTGATATTTTAGCATGACCATAAAACCACAATCTTCTATTAGCAGGGGATGTGTCATTGTCTTGTAATAACTCCAGATTTACAGAAGCTGCCCATGGTACCAGAGGTGGAAATAGTAGATAAATACTTTTTTTCCGGAAAGAAAGAAGACTAGATAAGGTGGTCATGGGGTGCACCACAGCAGCTACACAATCATCAAGGACTTTACTGATGAACAAAGAACACTGCTGGAACTTTCTGCATTTTTTTTGCTAGGCACTGTGAGCCAATTGTACCAGAGAAACAGGGAAGATATGGGTGTTGACCAGTTTGTTGGATTTGACAGGCATAGGAAACAACACTGAGAGGTAGCAACTCAGCCTGGAAAAGCTGTTTCTTGACATCTTTCACTCAGAAAAATAAATATCATCTCAGTAAGATGTAGTACCAAGACTGCCAAAAAGATTAATGCAAGTACAGGGAAGCCTGTGTACTATCCATTGTAGTATTTATCCACGAGTGCCTTAGCTGAGGAAACACACAGCTGGCTGGCACGCTGCTGAACAGAGAAAAGTGAAATTAAAATGCTGGTTTGCCACACAAAGAGTTGTCACAATTAACTAGCAAATAATTTTCCTGAAGTACTGTGCTCTCAGTTTTCATCTCAAATGCTCATACATTACTTTCATTGACTTAGCAGCTGAAGTGGTCCTGACAGTTGATGATGTTCTTTGTCTAGATTATTTACATCAAATAATGCACAGAAGTAATTCCTGTCAAAGTTTGTATATCTGCACGGGGAGGGTCCTGACTACTTACATACAAGTGTGTCTGTCTCTGAATTCCACAGTCAACCTCACATGTCCTGTCCTTTGCAGTTGATTCCATTGCAGAGCAAAGGATTTCAAACATTTATACCTTCACATTACAAAAATAAGATGACAATGAATATTCCTTTCATTTTAACTGTCACTTAGAAAGCATCATGTAATTATTTCTGGATCAGTAAGGTAGTGGCAAGCTTACCTACAGGCAGCCTCTGTGGAACTTGTGATCTTGTCCACCAGTAAGACCTAGTAATTGTGTGTAGTAGCGTCAAGCTTTTTGTGAAATAACCTTATTTGCAAAATATTTCATTCATACAGGTTTTGTCACTCAGTTTTACAGACCTATGAAGGAGCAGGAGCTTAAAAAACCTTCAAGATACAGGGCAAATATTCCAATGGTTTTCTTCCTTCTCTGCCTTCTCCCTCAAACAAATCAAAAATTAATTGGTCCTTTTAGTGTAAACTTAAATTCTGGAGAAATGTTTTAATTTCAGTTGTGTTATAAATATAGTTAATCAAGTTGGCTTCATTTTATTGTCTGCCAAATAAGACATTCTTCATTTCAGAGATGACAAAATTAGATAAGGAAATTTCAGAAAGAATTTGAGATCACCTTTCTATACAATTAATAACACCTATCACAGTACAACCCTTCCACGAGGACCTGATTGAATGATATTTTCTTTAAATACTGGATTAACAGCTCACTTGTGTTAGACAGCACTAACTATAAACAGTAATTATATTTCTTTCATCAATATAAGATCTTGGGCACAGAAATCTCTTTTTATGGAACACAAAGAGCCAAAATTGGCTCCACGTCTTGTTACCTCCAGTAAAATATTTCCTTCTAGGGGGTTTCAGTCACCTCTCAAATAGCACCTAAACTACTCCTGCTAACTATTTTGCTGTGGCAATGGGCTGTATCTTTAATTCTTTCTCTGATCATTAGGCAAAGGGGGTTTTTTGTCCCGTCCCCCCCCTCATATACCTTTGCATGTAATAGAAGCAACACATTTCTCCTTATGGCTGTGCAAAGGAAGACTGTGATGGTGCAGTGAAGAAAATTGTGTTAAGCTGGTTTGTGCTTGGATGACTACCCTTTTCAAGCTGTCTAGCTTCAACAGCAGCTCAAGATGTACAGAATATTGTCTGCATGCATGTTTGGGGGTGGGGGAGTATATATATCTTAGCAGTAATTAGTTTCCCCAGAAACAATGCTTCCTGCTTCATCTGCAAAGTACCAGGCAGGTAGATTAGAGTTTAGTGAATTACACCCAAGGGCTGTCTCTAACCTTCAAATGTGCTACCATATTATTTCATTTTCAGACAGTTTAATACATCTCCTGATCGTTAATATGATTTTAATATTTGACAGTGCAAAAGGGTAATAATGTTGTGGGGCTAAGAAAGTAGAAAATAATAAAATAGCCATCACCATCAGTGATTCACTGCTGGTATGTCATCTCTAGAAAATATATTTTACTGCCCTGGTATGTCTGCACAGCTCAGGGAAAGAATCAGTCATTCAGCTCTCAGACCTGTAAAAATGATTTTAACTCTATTTCTATTTGTTCCCACTCTTGCCTCTTCCCCAAGCACCATGCCAGATACCATCTGTGACCAGCAGGTCCCACTCAGCCTCAGATTCACAGACATCTCTCACCAGCTGCAAGCTTTCCTCAGGAGTGTGACTGAAAGCTACAGCATGTGCCTGGGGTGACTAGGGCTGAGGGGCAGCAACTGGTAACAAACCAACTCCATGTTACACACAGAAGGTTCAAAAGCACCAACACCATCTTGCTGAGGATATTTCTTAGTTGCTTCATCATTCTCTTCCTAATTTGGCCTGTGTTTCCTTTTTCATTTTAGATTTTTACTGAAATTTAAATACATGCTTGTAGGTCTTAAGTCATTGCACTGGTTTCCAGACATGGAGATCTCCTGCCTTCTGTTCTCCCAAGTTCTGTTTGATTCACATGTAGTGGAAATATAGTAGTCTTTAATGTAGTCCTTAATAAAGTGCTTTAACTTGTGGTTAGCCCTGAAGTGGTCAGGTGGTTGGACTAGAAGGTTATTGCAGGTCCCTTCCAGCTGAACTATTCTATTCTAAAACTATTTATGAAGCAAAGCACCAGGCAGAAATTGTTATTTTGACAAATTTTTATGGAGTTGATGAAACTGTGAACAAAGTGATTCTGCAAGGCATAGCTAAATATGTTTTAACTTTTCTTATTTACTGATTACTTCTTTTTTTCTCTGAGGAAATTGCTCTTATCATACAGAAAAATAAATCTTTATCCCACCTTTTCTAACCTGTCTCGTGCTTTCCAGTTTAGACTAAGTAGGTGCTCCTGCCATGGCTCCTGTGTGGTGTTTCCCTTAGTCTTCTGTGCTGTTGCAACCATTTTGGAATATCCACTGCAGAAAGGGCAGGTGCAGAATTAATTCCTTCATTATCTGTGATAGCAGAATAGTGCTTTCTGCTCAGATGTTCCTAGACTTCTTTGCTGTAGGTATTTGATGTGCATGTTTTTTCCAAGTAAAAATATAGTCTCCTTTTTTATCTTTATCTCCTTCATAATTGGGTATTATAATAGGGGTCCTGTGGCTTGCACAGATCACTATCTAATGCTATACAACCATGTCACCATGGCCTTGCACCTTCACAAATAAAAATCAGCTCATAGCAGAACTGGTTGGCCTCCATGCAATGCCACATTAATGCAGCCAAGCTGCTTTCCTGATTAAAGAGAACATCTGTATGGGACTGTAATATTCAACATGTATAGTTTAGTTCACTTAAGAGTTAGCTCAGGAAATTCTGTCTTGCACAATATGAGCTCAACATCAGACTTGCAAGATCTCTGAGGGAAAATCTGCCTTCTCTCTTGTGTTGTAATTGCCTATTGCAGTGGTTTACAACATCAAATTAGGCAGGTGATAAACTCAAAAATAAACTTGATTTAAACCAAAATTGTTTAGCAGAAAACTAACTAGAAATGAAGCTTATCAAAGTTGTTTAACACTCTATAAACCACAGGTTCAGGATGATGTACAGGGAATCGATTCCTGCACAGCCAACTTTAGAAACAAGGATCCAAAATACACAATCACTCACCTAGAAGATGAGGGCTCTCAAACTCAAGGACTTCATTTGGGTGGTGTCCTGACCCAAGGGGAGTGTCCCCACCTGCGGACCTGCTGCTCCAGGGACAGCCAACTCAACTCACCATTTGGCAGGGATCTATTTATACCCTCATCAAGCCTGACCTGTGGGCAGTTCTAGTTGGCTGAGGGACTCAGCTTCCTCACTCCTCAGAAGTTCCAGACAAATTTAGGGAAAAATTTCTTTACTGTGAGGGTGCCGGAGCCCTGGGACAGCCTGTGCAGAGTGGGTGTGGAGTCTCCATCTCTGGAGATGTTCAAACCCCACCTGGATGCTTTCCTGTGTGACCTACTATAGGTGATCCTGAAACTGCGTTGGCAGGGGGGTTGGACTGGATGATCTCCTGAGGTCCCTTCCAACCCCTACAATTCTGTGACCAGAATCACTGCCCCAAGGTGTGTATGTGATAGTCACTCATCACTGTAAATGTGCAAAAGTAGAGCACAAAAATAAGGATTCCCCAGGCCCAGTGCCCTCCAAGCCTTTTATCAGGGTGCACTGTGACACTTTCAAAGAGTACCAGGCATGGCCAAGACTCCACTGAGTGACCTCCTACCACTACCAACACTAACCATTCCTTCCCATCATTGTCTGTCTTTGAACCCGTTAGTTAACTGTGTGATGACCTTTGCTTTTACTTATAGCTGGTTAATTTAAGAACCTGTGGCAAAGAAACTTGTTCAATTACTTTTGAGAAACTAGTATACCAGAAAAACCAGTGTACTGAATGATTGTCATGCCCACAGCCAGTGACTCCTTCAGAGAGTGCAAACACATCTGTAAGCTCTGACTTTATTTGGTGTGTGTTTTTAAAAGCAATGTATTATATTTAAATAGGGGCGGGTTATATACTTAAAATAGTCTCTATCAGTTCCCTTGGTAGAACTATCTGGCTTATTGATCTTCCCTGAAAGCCTTTAAGCTCAGTGTAGCCAAGAAATCCATGATTTTCATTGTGGTAGGAAGGCCTTCCAAGAAGAGGATCTCCATGGGTGCCTGCTGTGTAGCACTAACTCACAGCCTCGTCCAATATGCAGCCTCTGCCTTCTGACACAATCTGTCCCGGTCTGAACTGTAATGGCACCAGTCAATATACAAAATCACTTTCCTACAGACCTGGATCTCGCCTACAGCTTGCAAAATTAGTCCTACAAACTCTGGCTCACTTGATTGCCTCAGTCATTTCACCTCACATTGCCTTCCTGGTTGGCAGTAATAAATTAGATAATCATTACAAGCAAGAGGATTATGAAGATAATTAACAAATGAGGATGTTGAAGGATTTATTGCTCTGGCCTGATCCTTCACTAGTTTCCCTGAGAAAAACATCATCTAGCTCACATTTGCCAGTAATTAGCTTTGTCTTTATTGCATTGTAAATACAGCTTTAATTACTGCACTATTTAACTCAGAAGATGAGATTCAATGGCAGTAACTTAAATGGGATTCTTGTGCTACCAATTTTTTCCTTCCCTTAACTCATTTTATTCTTAACTGCTTTTAAGATAAACACACAACAAAGATTGGCAAAGACATCTGGATGTCTTTTCACAATTAAAACCTTAAATAGGGCTTCTCTAAGGGGTAGATGAACTCAGTGGTTAGACAAAGAACACACTCCTTCAGGGGACTGCCACAACGGACCTGTGCTGGGATACAGCCATTTGCTATCATTCCACCAGCACAAAGAGACAAGCACTCAGCCACAGAACACTAGCAGAAAATTTCCTTGGCTCACAGCAACTCCTACTGGTGCATATGCTTTGTACCACCCCTTGTGCCTCCATCCATCCAAACTCAATGACAAGATGTCATTTCAGTCTAGTAGATGTCACCAACATGAAATTCAGATGAGCTTTTACTGTTTCATCCATAGACAAGTTTAAGCAAAGGAAGACAGCGTAGGAGAGAAGTGCTGATGTTCCTCACTCCTAAATCAGCCTTTTGTTGATGCAGAAATCACCTGGGAACCCAACTCAGTGGAGCAATACAAAGTGTTGGGGTATGTGCCCTCCTGGCACCAGGGAATATAAATCCCCAACACCTCTAACTCTCTGTATCGTACAGGATGCAGGGGCAGACATGAACTGCCCTAATCCACCTGTTCCTGCAGCTGATGAAGTTTTCCAAGAGCTGTTTGACAAAAAGAGAACTGTTCAGGGCTGAGCCTGTTCTGTGGATAGAGTGAATGCTTTCCTCTGCCCCTCTGTGCAAGGGTTAATAATACTTTTAAGAGTGCAAGGAAGCATGTCTACTTATCTGATACTCAATGAGAGACAGATAAAAACAGTCCACTTCTCTTTGTCATCAGATGGTAGCTACAAAGTTCTGGCTGGACTAAGAGATGCTTCCTATCAGAGATGTCTATTAGGTTGTGATTATCTTCAAGAAGAAATGTGTGGAACCTCATTACTTCAATTGTTTCAAACTAGACTAGACAAAGCCCTGAATTTGTCATAATGGAGAACACTGGCAGGAAAAGTCCTTCAGCTCCTACTGGAGTTGATAGTGTTGAGTCATGAGGGACCAGTTGTGTTTAGTGTTTATAGTGGTCTAGTAGCAACTTTTCTCTAGAGCCTAGAAATGACAGTGATTTGGGAACATGTGAAGAAGTAATTTAAATTGGACTGGAATTGTAGCCAGCTTTTTTATAACACATTAAATAATTAGTGATTATTTTCCTAAATTAAGGCCTCCTTGTTTCAGATCTTTGCCTTAGACACAGCGTGGCATGCTATCTCTGCTCTCTTAAAAGAGCAAATTTTACAAGTTAAGTAGGATCAGTTAGTAGGAAACTTGAAAACAACTGCAAGATTGAGACAATTTATAGTGTATTTGTTGTATATAATTGTTGTGTTTTTGCTTTATGTCAACCTTGCCTGTGTAACTACACAGGCTACTTGCTACTTTTCCTTAAAAAGGAAATAGAAGGATGTTTCCAAAACATGCAAATTAAATTCCAATAAGTAATTGCACTCTGCCCACCACCTTCCCCTGCAGATGACAGCACGCCTTCGCTTCTAGTACTAAACTGCTGCAACTTTTGTTCTTCACACAACAATCTGAAGGAACCACTCTAGTCAGTACAAAGCCTATTTACTAAAAACATGTGTGAAATGAGACCTGAAAAGCACTGTATTCACTTTAACTGGCTCCAACTGCTCTGCTAGTGAGGAGTACACTAAACAACACTGAAGGGTCCCCAAATTCCTCACTGGTGAAAGAGAATACTCCTATATCCTCACATACTCCACTACAAAGCATTTGCAGAGTTCTTTCCCAGGGATGGCTATGCTTCAGCTATGACAGAAGTGGCTCTCCTTTAGAGCAAATCCATTTAGTTATTTTGAGAACTTCAGATCAAAGCCACTATATAAAATTGTGGCCCTTATCATGAAAGATAAATGAGCCTTCTTATAAAACAATCCTGCCAGATTGAATATATTTGACTGAATGCTTCATACAAGATACTGTGCCATAGTTTGGGTAGGAAACATCTATGATTTAATCCTCTCAACCTGCATTAGAGGCTTTGTGACACATACTCCATATTATCCCCATGCCCCCATTCCTCTTCCATCAAATGCATTTACCGTCCCAGCAACAGAAGGCTGGAGGTGGATAAAAAATGTGCCTGCACAGCTAGGAGTGCTCTGATACCATTGTAATGTGAGCATAAAATCAGGGAACATATGTAGAGGCAGCTGCTCACAGTTGTGAAGGCATGTAAAACATATGGGACTGTTGAAAAACTCTGATAGATTTTATAACTGGGGAACTATATATATTTATTATATACTAGACGAACCCACAAAAAGTGATGCTTTCCTTTAGTACATTTATTCATTGCTCGTTTACAACAGAGTAATTCCATTATGCAGCAAACTGGAAGGTTTATGTCTAGTCTCTTTACCAGGAGTTATAAGTTCACTGCACTAAACCTGTCTGACAGAGAAACCAGTGACAAGGACTGCACATCGCTTCTGAAAGGAATTAGGGAAAGCTTTTTTTGCTGTCTGGATTTATGATCCTAGAACAGATTGTTTAAGGGAAGACTAGAAACCAGGTTTGAAGTTCTCTTCTGAAACAGTGAGTTTCAGTGAGTATACACAGCCAGTCCTCCTGGATTATCTTCCCAATATCATCCTGATCTTTACCTTTGTTCAGAGAAGATGCATATACCCTGCGGATCTTCAGATAAGCACCCTCCTCATTTAGGAGATGAGATTGCTGCCTTTGGATGAGAGTTATGCTAGACAAAGTGACTGGTACAGCAGAGAAGACAAGATATAGGATATTACTGAATTTACCATAATTTGGACCTTTCTGCTTTAAGCAATCCAGGAGCTTTAGCTGAAGAAATGCAGAGGTAGCCAAAGTAGAGCTTTAGGAAAGGAGAAACTACACAACAGAGTGAACAACTATGGGCAGAAACACTGCAAAACCTTTTCAAAACAACAAGGATTCCACATTTTTGAGTCAACCTTACATTGCAATGCCACTGGCCCCATCCTGGAAATTTGCAAATTAAGTTTATCATGAGTAGCATAAAGCCCCCAATGAATAATTGCACCACTACAAACTAGATGTCACTTATCCTCACCTTGTGAGAGGCCACGAGAAAGACATTCAATTATGGCAGAGTCTTGATGCGCAAAATGAGTAAGCAAAGTGAAATTGCCACCTTGTAGACATACCAGAGGGATCATCTGGATCAAAGTGCTCTTAAAGTGTACGCACTTTCACTGCAAACTAATTGAGCCCTTCCAGAGAGAAGGAAAATAGGATGTAATTATTATTTCTGTGTCTGTCACTCATGTTCTAATTTATTAATTGACATAAAATACCAGATGGAGAAACTGAGCAGTGTGATGGGAAGGGTGAGCTTTGCAGTAGCTGTACGCAATATTCTGTCTGGTTTTAGTGGCAAAGCAGATGAGAGCCTACACAAAGACAGATATGACAGTAGGAATCCGAGGAGCTTTTGGCAATGGCTCTCCAGTAGATTGTTACAGTAGCAGCCTTATCAGGCTGTGCCTCACTTAAAATGACTGGTATAAGTAGTATGAATTAACTTGACCTGTAGGATTGATAGTTTGTAGAACCTGTCAGTGAACAGTTTCTCTGTACACAAGTGGACAGGTATAAATCTCTGCTTTTGACATAAAATTTAACTTCCTGGAAAGTTCATGTACACAGACAAATACAGGTAATAGTCTTAAAACAGAAGGAACAGCCACATCCATGGTGTCACAGTTTAACTTGGCTGGCAGCCAAACACCACGCAGCCACTTGCACCCCCCCTTCTCCACTCCCCAAAGAAAAGGGGAGAGAACTGGAGGGGTAAAGGTAAGGAGACTTGTAGGTTGATTGTAAGAACAATTTAATAGTTGAAGTAAAATAAAATTAAAATAGTAATGCTAATACATAAATAAACCTCTCTTGATGAGTGATGCACAGTCCAACTGCTCACCAACCACCAGCAGCAACCCCAAAGGAGCACAAAGGAACCCTGAACCCAAAACCACAATCCCAGAAGAGCGAGCCCAAGCAATTCTGAGAGAATCCCCCCATTTTCCAGTCAGCCCTCATTAATCTACTGACCATGACATGATAGGATCTGGAATATCTCATTGGCAGAGCCAAATGCCAGTTCTGGGGTTTGCTAATTACTACACTTTCCCCCTCCCAGTCCTTTTGCACTCAAACTACCCAAACACCACATCCTTGTACCTTATCAGCATTCTGCTCATAACAAATCCACACTGAAACCAAAACACAGACATTCTAGCTACTAAGAAGAAAATTAACTCCATCCTAACAAAACCAGGACAACATGTAAACAACTGGCAAGCAAATCTTCCCTGCTAATACTGTTGTCTTCTCCCACCTGTAACAATACAAAATAGCATAACGAGATGGACACAAAATTTTGCCTCCTGAATTCAGGCAAGATTAAGTCAAAAGGAAAGCAGACACTATTTCTGATGAACTATGCAAAGTGTTTAGACAGTCTTGATCTAATCTCAAGCCAACAAGAATAAGTCAAAAGGAAAGCAGACAATATTTTAAACATTTCTGATGAACTATGCAAATTGTTTAGACAGTCTTGATCTAATCTCAAGCCACTCTCATTGGTAGTTGCATAAGAAACAGAAAGTGAATAAGCAATATATATCACTTCTAAGAAAAACACACAAGGGAAATTTAATTCTTCGGAATGTACAGTGGAACTCTATACCATAATCTCCTGTGGAGAATGAGAGATCTTTGGTCACCATGAATAAAATTCCCAGCACTTTTATCAGTGTTAAAAGTCTTTCAGCTTCTTTTTCAAAAAGTATTCTATGAGAGTACAGTAGAAATGATATTAGATTTCCTTCTTGCCCTTCTTCCTCCAGACCCTATCACCCAGAACTGTCCTGGAAGATTGACAGACTTTTCTTATCAGTGTTATGTTTTACCTGGTTCTTTGCCATCTTTGAGACTAAATCAGAAAAAACATGCAGCACATTTATCCACTGCTGCTAATAGAATTCTGATCTTTCCAATCTTTCTCTCTTCCTCTTTCTCGCTATCAAAATGCTACTGATTAATTTCTATCCCAAAAAAGGCACCTTGAAGATGTAAAACTCTATATAAGTAATTCATAATTACTCATAATTCAACATCTGCTACTTTTGGTGAAAGCATCTTGAAGATGTAAAACTCTATATAAGTATTTAGGGCACAGCAGAGCCAGCCCAGTTAAGCATTCAACAGTGTCATCACAAGCATGCTGCTGAAATGGAAGTTGCAAGTGCTTTACCTCCATGCACTCCAACTTAGCTAATGCCAGGTTTCTGGTCTCCAGAATCCTCATAATTCAACATCTGCTACTTTTGGTGAAATTCCTACTTGCTTCCAAAGTCAGGAAGCTGTTGCTGTCTTCCTCACCACATGGTCAGTCTCTCAAAATCCCTCCATTTTTAACTACACAAAGGAAAAACTCTGGCTTTTCATAAAATTGAGAGCAAATGCATTAACTTCTAATTAAGTAACATCAAAATCTGGAAATTAGAACCTTTCAGTGTCTTACCTTGCAGTGTGACTCATGTTAAGCTGTTCAGAGGTCCAGAGGGGTAACATAAGGCTTCCAGTTGAAACAGGGTGGAGGCAGCCAAGTGTGAGCAATGCTCTGGTAGCTGTGCCTGGCACCTGATGAGGGTCAGTCCTGTCCTCTCCTGATCAGGACAGCAGGAGGGCTGGCTTTTCTTGAGCCTAGTGCTTGTTGCCAGGGAGCAGCAAGGGCTAGCTGTCCATAAAAATAGGGTCCAGGTAGAAGCCAAGGTGAGTCCTGCACAGGCTGTGCACTCACCAAGCAGTATTGTGGTGCAGGCACTGCGTCAGGGCCCTACAACAGCCCCCAGCATGGCAAAGAGACGGACCTTGCTTCTTCTAGGCAGTCCCACAGAGGATGCAGGAGACACTGCTGAGGTGTGAGACTAAGAGTCCCAGAGAGAACTGGAAACAAGCATCTCCACAACCCAGGAAAGAGCCAAACATCCACATCTGACCTTAAATAGAGCCCGAATCCTATCTGCAGCAGGTGAGGAGGGTGGAGCACCTGATCCTATCTGCAGCAGGTGGGGAGGGTGGACAGATGTCACAGGTGAAGCTGTTCAGGGATATGAGTGCCCTGGGGGACCTGACACCAGTGTTGCCCTTACCTCACCTGAGAACTTGGGAAAATCAGTGATGCTTTCAAAAATATCCACTGACTCTGAGGACACAAACATAAGGATCGTGCAGTTTTGCATGAGTGCTCAAACATCCACATTATTCATCTGACCCTCCTCACTATACTGAGCTCTAGGGAAACTTTACAACACTGTCAAAATATATTACTTACTGTATCTATATGTTTTATAGGTCAAACCATTGTCTCTGTTTAACAGGTAGGACTTCAAGGTTGAAGTGCACAGTGCAATGGAGTGTGAAACACACCTCCTTGAGATGGCAATGTTCATGGCTGCTTCAGAACCACAAACAGTACAGGTTCAGCCTCTGAACATATAAGTTGCAATGATGAAAGGCTGAATTTACAAGGTCTGACATAGCAATGTCAAACGTGGCCAGACTGCTCTCAGATCTCGTGATTCTCTGCTGCTTACTAAGCAACACCACGTGGATGCATCAGCGTGGAACCTGCGTGCTGTATTGATTGCGTGTTGCAGGCGTGATTCACCCATGAGGGTTTAGGGAGTTGATGATAGAACAGGAAATGATTTTTGGAAGTTTCCTCCTTCAGCCCCAGCTAATGTTAAATAGAAGACCACCTCCTGGAGTCACTGAGGGGGAAAGCTGCAGAAAAGCAGAGGTTTTAGGGGTGGACAAGTGGCGATGCATTTTTTATGAACAATTGTATAGATCCTCCTGTTTGGTTTGAAACAAAGAAACTTCATCTCAACTCTCATTCAGATGAGAAAGGAAAAAAAAAAGAATCTATCTCCTTCCCAGAGCTTACCAACAGCATGACAGCCTGTGCTGTGGTCTCAGCATTTTCTCTCAGTTTATTTTATTAACTGAAAGAAATTATAAGAATAATCTGCATAGAGGAAAAAGCAGTTGAGCACATTCTGCTCTTTACAGTGTGGTAGCTAAATTTCAAACCTGACTCAATTCCAACAGGCTCTGTCCTGCTGTTTTGCAGACTTTCCCCTTCCTTATTCCTTTCCTTCCCCCTTCCTTTTCCATTTCCTCTT
>NW_010314177.1:36861-44263 GCF_000700745.2 Antrostomus carolinensis
ATGTCTCCATGATTGCATTAAAGCAATCAAAAGTGCTGAGGGAGATACAACTACAAACAATGCACCAACAGCCACAATGCAAAACAATGTAAATGGTTTGTATATAAATGTAATGTAAATGGCTCATTTTTGCTCAAATTGTCTGACTAGTAAAGCTTTGTTTAAATTCATTTTTATCTGGGACTAGGAAAATATCACCCCTGCTTTTTCATTCAACATGCAGCAACACACAGAGCCTGCCCTCTGTCCTCCATCAAATGCTTGGGCACCACATTGTCCTTTACGTTAAACCTCTTCTAAATAAATGAAATGAGTGGAAGGAAAAGCTAAGAATTAGCCATATTAGCTCTAAGAGAGGTGGCAAGAAGAAAGGGGTGTAACTGGATGGTTTTGACCTTTTAATGTCTCTATCTTCATTTTAGTAATAAGTGGAAAAAAACATAGGAGGAAATAATAGGAAAAGGCATACAAAATATAAATTGGCAGTTGATGAAAATGAGCTCAGATAGTGCATAACTTCCCACAGCATTTAACTATTCTTCTCTTCAAATGACATCTTGTGGTGCTTGGTGTCAGCTGTTTTTACCAACAGGTAGCAGAAACAATTAGATAATGGGATTTTAACAAATCTCAGATTAGAATTTGACTCATCTAGGTTTTTCTGTCAAGTCTGTCCAACAAAGTTTACACCTGCATGCAATAGGCAGAATATTGTGTTTCACATGAAATACAGACATTTAGAAATCAGAAATAATGTTTCTGCTGGAGAGTATAAAAGAGAAAATGGGCCTATCTTCCTCAGTCAGCTTTTAACTTGGAGCGCAGAATCTGAGACACAAATTGCTGGTTTCCTGGGTAGGTCCATCTGCCATTGACTCCAGTGGGAGCTCTGAGTGCTCAGCAGCTTTGTGCACCTCAGTGATCTGAGTGCCTTGAAGTGATTCCTGAAACTAAGAAATCAAAAAGTAGGAGTAAACTCTGAAATTATGAAACTTGAGTTCTTTCTTGGCAGTAGTTTCTTCAGTGGCAAAGCAGAGATGTCTTTATTTGGCTATTATTTAGGAACTGGTGAGAAATCTTTCTATAATATTTGTAAAGTTGTAAGGAGAGCTGGAGGTGTGCAAGTTTTACTTGTGCTGGCTTTACAGTGGGGTGTTTGAGACTCACTGAATCCACTCCTTTACTTAGCACAAAGTACTTTGTATACAGCATCAAATCACCTTGGAAAGGAATAAAATGAGCTAATGATCTCTTTTTTTTTCCATGTTATTTTTACAGACTGTAGGGCAGTGACGTTGTGCAGCATTCATAACAGCATTTCAGTAGAATTATTTTGTCCTAGAGGATATAAACAAAAAAAACCCAAACCCCTGAGTAAGGTTTAGCTTTTAGGATGAGGACTCTGTTCTTGTTGGGTAAATTACAAACCTAAGAACCCTAAGGCCTTGAGCAGAAAACAGCAGCCTTCCAGTTCTAGAAGAATTTTTCATTAAGCATCTTTTCCCCATATTTTAATCTATTACTAGACTTCAGAGCAGCGGGAAGTAATGAATGGTTTTGTAATGAAATGCGTGACATCTGACTGTTCGTTGATTTGTATTGGAACCCTGTCAGTGTTAACATAAAATTCCCAGGTCAATAAATTGCTATCAATCAGCATTAAATCTATGACAGTCGATGCATTTACACCAGTAGGAACAAAATCATTAGTTGCTCCTTGCATTAAAAAAGGCTTTCCATTCCTTAGCTCATTAGCAAATCAAATGCTGCTTTTAAAATATATATACAGTATATATTTATGGCAAGTGGAAATCTCACTTTTCACTTATCTTGCATGTTTTAGTGCCTGAATTGGATTGACTTTGGGGAATTGCTAAAATGAAAGCAATAGAATGGCAAAAAAAAAGATTCCCAAGCATTTATTGGTGAGAGTTTGTTTTTGAATACACTATACAAAGCCAAAGTCCCTTGCAAGTTCCAGATGGTGTGACATTTAGCCTCGCTGTGTTCCCCGACTGTGCTCACTGACACTGAAGGCATGGATCTAGAAACAGCACTGTTTATTGTACAGTACCATAGCAAAAATAGAAATAAATATCATTTAGTTTTAAATGGTGTGGCAATTTTTGAACAGAATTTTGCTTGGTTCATGGTCTGTTTTATTCTCTGTTTCATGCTTTTTTATGAAAAGTAGTCTGGGAGTATATGAAGCTGCTGCAATGCAAGATGCATCACTTTTCATTCTGCTAAAGGCTTGTTTTTACCATGAGAATCCCTAGAGCTCATCTTCTGGAATCAATGGAATGGCATAGTTGTGATTAATATGCTGTGGATAGGGGTGACTCAAACAGAACGTTAAAGAGTCTTCAGATTTGCCTCTGCAAGAGAATCCAAAATGCACTGGTTAGTGGTGTTTTAAGACCAGACAGGGTTTGTTTTCAGGATTTGTTTTTTTTTTTAAGAAAGATAGAGAAAAAATTTCCTGGGTACTAAAAAATAGCTCTAGCAGTTTGGGTAAGACAAATTAATCTGATAGCATACATAATGGTACAAGCTGTTCATTATACAATACAAGAGTCCTTCCTCTACCAGCAGCTTTTCAAAACTAGTTCTTGTAGCTCAGCAAGTGTGTTGCCTTTGTGTCATCATGTCTTGGCATCTTCTAAAATCAGGAGCAGTGTCAAAAATAAAAAGGGGCATTTTCTCTGTAACTATCCCTAACAATTTATATCTATAGCTGCTAGTATTCTATGCAAGGTTGTCCTGTGGATAAAGAATGCCTACCACAGACTCCTGCCATTTCACACAGCCAGAACACTGGCACAGAAGAATACTTCCTCTAGCTGCCTGGGACATGCCACTGTGGAAAATTCTGGCACTGGCAAAAATCTAGAGCAGTGGCAGGTAAAAGACCAATGAATCGGAATTTAAATGTCTGCAATTGTTTAAGCAGAGTATTGATGGGGAGGCAGATGGAAAGAGGGAGAAGTGTTGCCTCTGTTTTTTTCAGGAGAACATGTCAGCAATATTTCAGCCAACAGAAAAGAAGCTGAAATTATGGGGGACTATAATTAAGCACTTGCTGTATTTCTGTTGCTTGCAAATCACCAGCCATCAGACTTCAAATTCAGATTTTTCTATTTACTACCTGTTTGATAATTATCCAGTTTCTTTTTAACACACTCCTCTCAAAGTCACAAGGAGTGTCTGAGGTTAGGGCTTTTGTGGACACCTAGCTGTACTAAATAGCCATTACACTAACTAATTCCAAGGAGTTAGCATTCCTAGAAGATGCTCCTCAAGGAGATTCTCTTAAATTACACTGAGTGGCCCCATACTCTCTTGTTCTATGTATTGTCCTATAGTGATGATTTCTCCAAGGACTTTAGCAAGAGCCTAGGATTCCTGTTTTAGATGAGACACTGAAATGCAGAATTTTGTGCCTGACTTTGTTAAACTGCATTCTGTTATTTCAAACCATTCTGAGCAAACTGATCTGGTTGAAGATATCCCTGCTCACTGCAGGGGGGTTGGACTAGATGACCTTTAAATGTCTGTTCCAACCCAAACCATTTGATCATTCTGTGATTCCCCCAGTAAGTCAGGAAAGTTTTGAACTCTCATCCTATCAACATCACGCAGCATTGTGTACAGATTTCAGAAGGATTTTCTCTAGTCAGCTGTTCAGGTGCAACATACGGGACAAAACAGTCAATATTCTCACACCATTTCCTGCCATTTTGACAGAAAACATTAACAACAACTGTGAGGGCCCTGAGGGCACTAATAGGCTTAACAACTCTAATCAGAGAGACCAGCCCCACCTGGGTCTTCTCGTCCCCATAGGCCCAGGGGCTCTATTTAAGCTCAGCCTGGGGGGGTTTAGGTCTTGCCTGAGTTATGGTGGAGGGCTGTTGGGCTCTGGCTGAGGTGTAGCTGTGCCTGGCAAAGTAACTTGCTGTTTTTGAGCTGTGGCCTGATTTTTTGGTTCTGCATGATGGTTATTGGACTGGGGCTGATCCTGGTCATCCTCCTTGGACCTGAACTGTGAGTTGACTTTTTGGCTTGGCCTTGGTCCTCCCTCCATATGGTGGGTGTATTTGCTGATCTGGGCTCTTGGTTGAACCTGGCTGCCCTCCTTGGTCATCTCCTGCTTGGAGACCCCAGGTATGGGGGGTGGTGGTCATTGCTGGTGAAGCCCTTGTACTGCTGGCTGTGATATTGTGTTTGGCTCCCTTCCCTTTGGGGGTGGCTGGTTCTGGTGATGACTATAGCTATGTTTTTCTGATCTGGCTTGTGCTCATAACAGTTCACTGAGGAATGTGTTTTTGTGGACTATCTAGGAGTCCTGTGGGATGGTCAGAGCTACCACTGAAGTCTGGCTGTGTAAATTCTGGTGCTTTTATCATACCCTTAAAACCTACTATCTTGTAAGAGAATGTGCATAAGTAGATGTGATTTAATGTGTTTGACATACTTACTAGGTGTCATTCATCTCCTGACTAAAATTCCAATGTTCATAAATACTACTCTTTTATTATTCATGAAAGTACTTTAGGAACTTGAGAGAAAGCTGCTGGTTATATCCAAAAGCTTTCATTTTCTTGCTTAAAGATATGGCCTTCTAGGCTTATGATGCTCTCTGTCTTGCATGAGTTATCAAAGGTAAATCAGTTCATTCCAAGTTATTTACTGTAAAATTCAGGAGGATGAGGCAACTTAAATTTCTGAAGAGAAAACAGAAAAACACCAAACATGAAATTCTATTGCCTTTATGTTATTACCTTTCATTTAGCTTTTACTCTGAGGTGGTGCAGACCCACATTGAGTTTCATGAAGTATGTTTGGTTTTCTGTCCTTCCCTTGTGGCTGGTGAATACTATCCCTTTATCTTTTTCACTTGGGCTTATTCCCACCTTCATGTATCCCTTCCTTTTCTGACAAACAGTGATTATAACAACTTAAGAACTTGTTGAATCACTTGTATGGGAGAAAGCTGGACAAAGCAATAAGAATATCCCTAATTGAGGTGTTCTAAATAGCCTTGGGGAGAAGTCTGTTATTAATTTGAGGTAAATAGCCTACCTCCATCCTCTGTCCTGCCATTCTTCTTTCCCAGCATGTATCTGTGTATTTGAAATTCCTTGTTGTCATATAGTCTTGTGCTGTAGCTGATCTGTTAGGTACTTGTGAAAGGCCTCATCTATAATAATATCTTGGTTTATTGATCTATAGGATCCTACTGTGGCAAGGCCCTTTTGTTTTCATCTCCTAAAGATTTTTATCATGTCTCAAGTAAACACCCTTGACAAACAAGGCAAAATTCCTTCCTTTTCTGTATCCACCCCTTACTAATTAGTCATTAGCTTTGCATTAATATGGCACTTGCCAAATATTCTGTCAAGTATCTTCTTTCTAAAGGAAGTGGTAGCATTGATCATATCTTAAGAATACATTTTCTTTGACCCTTATATATTTTGAAGACACCTGTGAATCATAATATCTCCTGCTGTTTTATGATCTGTTACAGCAACTGCACCCCTCTTTCTCAGTCTATCCCAAACACACATTTTAAACTTCTGCCAAGGTCACTTGGGGGCATCTATCACAAACCTTTTCCCATATTACTGTAGAGTCCTTTTCAGTTGATCAACAATTTTGTAATCCAAATTTCAGTATACATATTTCATATTTTTCTGTGTATATAATGTAATTCAGATTTAAAAACATGCCTATGGGGAAGGTATCTATTTAACACCATTTACATTCTGAGAAAGGAAGGATGATTTACTCCAGGTTTTGCTGGGATCTGGCTTTACTCTTGGTTACAGCAGTTGAGTACTAATGAAACCCTAGAGGGGCATATTTCCATTGTAAATTGTGATGGTGGTAAACTGTGAAAAAGTTTTGAAGTGAATAGATTGAGTTTCACCCACAGACTGAAATGCATAAAATACTACATTGATTTCACTATTTTAGCTTCATAATTATGCCTGTAAACAGCAGAGCAGAAATGGAAGGGAAAGCTAGTGGTGCTGACAGTATAGCCTGGATATCTTGAAACATAACTCTTTCCTAAATGCAGAAAATACATATTTCCTTTACTGGAAAGAGGTAAGGTGAGGCAGTTCTTTTGACTCAAATAAACTGAAGACTTTTTATTTTTTAAAAAAGTATGTATACATATATATGCTCTGTATGGAAAGAGCTTGGCCCCTTACTGTTTAAACTTAGCTAGCTTTCCTTTATCTGAATGCATTGTCCTTCTTGTTATAAAGGAACACAGACTTCTTCCAATTGCTTGAGAATGTTGAAGTGCTTTATAAGCTGCTTAGGAGCAAGGTACCATAAATGAAGATGTAGGCTTTATCTGTGAGGAAACAGATGAGTATTGGCTGTCAAATGAAATGGGTTGGGCAGGTTTACTAGAGCTCAAAGCATGAGTTTAGTGGGACTGGGTTTTTTTTGACAAAAGTTGGCAGAGTTTGCCCTGTACCTACATCTCTTCCTGTTCCTTTTTGGTAAAGTAAAATATAGAACATGTCTAGTTATAAAACAGGTTTACCATTTCTCTAGGTCTTTGAGACTAGAGGCAAGGATATACCTTTGAGCCTCTGAATTGATTAAATTCCTGGCCTATATATCATTAATACTATTGTCTGGAAGTTGCAGCTGATAGTAAATGTGAGTGGGATTAAATATCCAAAAGCAACAGAGCTGTAGTGGGGGGGGAGGGGGGGGGGAAGGTTTTCATTGTGCCACTTTCTTTAATTCATTTTAATAAAACAAAAAAGATACTAATTTTACTCACTTGATCAGCAAAGCCAAAGCTTGGAGGACAAATGAAAGTAGCATTGATGCTTTAAATAGTATTTGCAAGAAGCAGATTTGGAACTCTACAGAGCATCAAGTAACTTCTTGGAGACAAGGAAAGAAAGCTAGTTTGGTTATCAGAGCCTCTAGTCAGTGGCCATGTGGGAAACAAGTGCATTTTGGCTCTCTTTGCTTTCATAGTATATGACTTTTATAGTATATGACTTTAAAAGCAGTGCTGATGGCATTTATGGGAGTGTTCTTCTCTACTGTCACTTGTTAAAGAGCCTTCTGACCACTTCCTTGTGTTTCTCCAAACGGCATCAAAAGCATAATCTGATGCCACATCATTTTTCCAGTCATGTCTAGAAGACTTAATTCACTTTGATATGGAACTTATTCATTGGACAAAGCTGCTTAATGCAGAGTAGATCATTCATTTCTGTTAATTCTCAGCTGGAATTTTCACACTTGTAGTTTTTTAATCTTAAATAGATATAAAATCAAAACTATGATCTGCTTTGAGAAGCCACTAGAATCTGTATTTCCAGCATCTTCAGGATGGTAGTCCTTGCTTTGGTGGGGAATC
>NW_010314177.1:44293-47760 GCF_000700745.2 Antrostomus carolinensis
ATGCTGACATCAAAACATAATTATACTTTGGTAATTCCTGGCTCCTGGATCAGAGCTTGTTTTTCTTCATCAGGATTGCCCAGTAAATTTCATCAGATGTACAAATTGAAATAAATAGCACACTGACAGTGCAAAATATGCTCTAAATCTCTTAATTAGAAGCACAAAAGTTGACTCCTGTCTCCTCAGAAAAGGGCAGGAGAAAAGCATTGATTTCTCCAAATTCTCCAGCCCATCTTCATTCCAGTTGAGAAGCCCCATCCCAAGATTGAATTCCAACACTCTCCTTGGAGAAGCTGCCCTCCTATGGGTGAAATATCTGTAGGACTTCATTGGGGTATGGACCTTAATGAGTATCCAATCTGATATATGGAAGAAATGCTGATTAGTGACAATCCAGTAACATGATAGCAGGGTCAGCTTTGCAAATATTTAGTTATCGCTCAGTTCCAGGTTGTAGAAGGTGAAAGTGAATTAGAAAATCAATTTAGTGAAGTAGCATATTAGGGATAGAAAAACCATAGGAATTTACATAAGAGGCTGAGACCTAATAAACGATAGGAGAAGCAAAAAGTGGACACTAAGAAAAAGTCATTACTTTGTGTTCCTGTTCTGTGTCATGAGAGATTTATTCCCCCTCTCTACCATCACTGCAGGTTCCTCCTTTTTTTTTCTTTCTTCATGTGGTCTTTTCAGTTGAAGTCTGTGGACCATGTTTTAGGTGAACATTTATTGCTGGAAGTCAGCAAATTATGGCAGCTGCTCTGACAGTCTTTCAGCTCGTGTCTGTCATCTCAATTTACAGTGAGGCTATAGCGCAAGAATTAGGTTTAGAATGGAGTGAAAAGTGATTATATTTTCCCTGGAGGAAATGTACCAACAGCTTCTCTAACAGCTAGGCTCTTTGCACTGATAAAAGCCTTTGGAAGTAATTACACATAGGACATAGTGCACAGCATTTTACTTTCATATGCTAGAAATAAGCCAGGATCAATTGTAAGTCATCATAAAAAAGGTAGGATGCATTAATTTAACAGAGTATAATGTATTTCAGGAGATGTGCAAACTGATAACAAACTCATTGGTCTGCAGGGGGGAAAAGTTTCTTGCAAGAGTGACTCATGAGTCATGCAAGATCCGAGGAAGTGGTATTCTCTCTGCTTATGTCAAAGGTGCTTCCCTTAGTTTCTCTCTTCATAGAAATTGCTGGGTTTAATTGTGCATCTTTGGAAAGAAACCTTGACCTTCATTTCCAGCAGGCCCATGAACTAATCTTCCCTCATACTCAGTAGCCCATCGAATCTCAGTGATAAGTTCCAACTGCTAGATAACTGATTCAGTCCACAAATGCTCAAGTACCTGATGCAGGAAAGCAAAGCTCTTCATTCTTGCCTTTTACAGATGAGGAGGCAGAGGCCCAGATAAACTAAATAACATCAGACCTCATTAGCAAGTAATCCAAAAGGCCAAATAAATATTCTAAGCCTAAATTAAGGAAGACTGAAATGGGATTTTGTTTTAACCTAGCTATGTGGAAGAGTGCTGCTTCAGCATGTGAAAGCTGCACTGAAGGTCAAGTAGATCTCACAGCTTCCTCAATGCATGCATGCATACATACAGGCATGAACAACACCCCTTATTTGTGTGATAACCTCCAAGCTGAATCATGGTCTACATTTAAAGCAGCTGTGAACAGTTATCCTGAGGTTATCAATCCAGGCTGATAATATTAGTAACTAAAATGTCAAGGATGGGGGAGAGAGCTCTGGCTCATTTAATCTTGAAGTTCATTCAAGGTCATTTGGAAAAATCTCTAGGGAAGTAGAAACAGCCAGAAGCTTCTATCTAGGGAAACTCAAGGCTATGCCTCATTAAGATAGGATAGCAATGTAAGGAAGAAGGGTTTGTAAAGGCTAAATCAGAAAAGAGGATTTATCAACAATGTCTTTATATTTACACAACACTTCTCATTGATCTTGTGTTTGAGGAATGCACACCCTTGTCCCTGGATTCAGAATTAATTACCTTCAGTTGAGTGTGCACTCCTTCTCCCAACCCTGGGTTAACTGCCATAGATCCCTCCCTGTACATGGGTTTAAAATAACAGACCTTAAAAGTTCACCAGTGCCACCTACTCAGTTATCAAAATAAGACATAAAACCTTCCTTGCTGGTTTCACTGGACACATGAAGCAAAGTGTTTGTTGTTGGGTTTTTTATCCCCACAAATCTCTACCATGCCAAACTGCTCTCATAAGGAAGTTACCACTCCAGACATAGCAAAGTAGCTGTTAATAATTAGTCCATGAAGTTCACTCAGAAAGATCAGAGTGATCACAAATGTTGACCTGTCTGAACTGCAACATGTTTCTTGGAGTGTGACTTTTTACAAATTACCCCCAGTGATACTTAGTGGTGGGAAAAAGAGTGAGAGAGGAAGCAATTGTCTTTATACCAACAATACACTGTGACTGAAATTGACACAGAACCAGGGTCCTGTTATCACTTCAAAAGTTGGTAAATTGCAGCTGAAGAAATTAACAAAGTGTTGTGTGTATCTTTGTTACCTCTAGTATATGCATTTCCAACCGAGTTAAAAGGGCATCCTTTCTATTTTAAATATAACATCTTAATTTTTCCTTCTACAAATATTCTGAATTGTGTGATTTTTTTTTTTTTAGTTCATCATTTGGGGTTAATTATACAGGACCAAGTAAGGCTGTTGACAAAGGCAAATTCAATAAGAAACAGTGTTTAAGAAACAGGGAAGGAAGAGGTCCCAGGAAAAAATGGAACTGTAAGAGTCAATAGCTTCATACCAGCATGTATGTGAAGGTGGAAAGCAGACTAAATACTTGCTGTATTGAGGAACAGGAACACATTAAATTCCCAGGAGAGCATTTGTGGATGTAGTAAGGGGTAAAAATATGTTGCATCATACAAGCAGAGGTGTTTCTATGTCAGTTGAAGCATTATTTTCCTACCATGTGGCTTCACTTGGTACATCCTCGTTAACTGATTGCCCAGGTGCTCCAGAGGTATTTCTTGGCTTTTCCTGTAGCTGCTAAAATCTGTATTAAGGTGGGGAAGTGGCTCTTCAGGAATGGAGGCTGAAATTGACAAAGAAGAACAGATAATAACAAGGACCTCACTCAGGGCTTAGGCAGTAAGCTTCATGGAGTTTTTAAGGAGACACCCCTTCCAAATCAACCCCATCTTACCGTCTTTGATTAAAAAACCATTAGAAATGTGTGTTTGTCCCTTGTTTCTCGAAGGAAATGGTCCCTTTCGGTGTCCATTAAACTGACTGAAAGAAAATATTAAGGTGAAACATTTGAGTCGGCGTCGGTTTGGGTCTGTCTCGGCTTGAGGAGGGGGAAGGCAGCGGGTGGCTGCGACCTCCATGAGGGGAAGGGCGTGAGGGGGCCGGGCGCGAGGCGGCCGCCGCGGTGCCCTGTGAGGGGGCCG
>NW_010314178.1:0-1174 GCF_000700745.2 Antrostomus carolinensis
GGGCGGCGGGTCCTCATCCCTCTCCGGTCTTCACGGTGGCTCGGGGAAGCCCTGAAGGCCGCAGCGTTAATTTCATCCCCCCTTGTTTTCCCGTAGGCAAAGCGAGCCGGTGGTTTGGGGTCTCCCAGTCGAAATCGGCCAAGACGAACGTGAATATTCTTCACCAAGAGGAGCTGATAGCGCAGAAAAAGAGAGAAATCGAGGCCCGACTGGAGCAGCAAGCGAGACAGAATTACCTGAGCATTCAGCAGCTGCCTCTGCTGGGAGAGTACGTGTGAATTACGGTGGCTTTAGATGAGGCGTCACGGATGGAGAACAGGCACCTTTGTCTAATTAAAAACAAAGAGCTGAGCTTTATAAAGCTCTTGTGCTTGGACAAAAATACTGAGAAAGTTGAAACTGATAATTGAGTAAAGGTTGGAATAAGATCCCTGCACTTTAATTGATCTAGCCAGATTTTTCAGGTGCTAGTGTGAATAGAAGCGTGCTAACAGCAAACGTTTATTTTTAACAGGGTATTATTGCATTTTCTTTCTGCTTCCTATTTGTTACCTTTCTTATAATTGCAGCTCCTAAGCATTAACACAGTTCTCCAGTTAAATGCTTGCCTGGGGTTTTTGGAAGTGGAGTAGCTTAACAGAGCAAGTGGAAACCCTGTTAACGGAGTAGCAAACGGGGCAGGTGGAGCTTGTGGGTAAATGCTGTAAGCAGCAAGCTTAGTTCTTGTGCTTTTGAAAAACTAGGTGTGTTCTCAAATCAGATGAGAGAGATTAATAGTCACTGGCATTTGTGTTGTTTTCTGTTCAAAATAAATGGGGGGAGGCAGGGGGGATGATGAGTACCATCACCCGCTTTTCTCTTTCTGTTCAGAGATGACGGTACTGACAGTGAAGCCTGTGTTTCCAACAAGTTTGTTAATGATGGCAGTTTCCTCCAGCAGTTTCTCAAGCTGCAGAAGGAAAAGTCAAGTACTGGTAGGTCAATTTTTGAGCAACAGGAGGCATTCCTTCTCCTGGTGATACCAGCTTTGTGTGAGCTGCCTCCGTCTGTGTTCACTGTAGAAACCCTGCTCTGAGCTGTTACTAGTACGAGTAAGTTCTAAAGCAATGATGACCCCTTTAAATTTGCATTGAAGTCTTTCTTTGAGGTGCAACAGGAGGTTTGCCCTCTTTCC
>NW_010314178.1:1196-9924 GCF_000700745.2 Antrostomus carolinensis
CTTATAGGTACTGTAAAGATAAACATCTTAATTCTCAGCTTTGTAAAAATCCTGGCAGCTTTTGTGTCTTTTTGCAGCTTTTACCAGTCAGTGTCTTTAACTTACTCTGAAAATAACAGCCTATTGCAGCTGTATTACTGCCTGACTTTGTTCTTTATAACCTGCTGAGATGAAAACAATAAGGATGCACAGGAATTATTTTTCCCCCCCTCATTCTTTTCTAAGAATCTCCCCCAAGTTCTACTAATAACTCGGCAAACACTTCTGCACCACATGTTGGGAAGAAACCTTTGCTGTTTGGGAAGCGCCCGGGTCAGGTCCTCAGCAGCATGTTGCACCAAGCGAAGAACTACTCCCATTCCAAACAGACCCCGGTCCTTAACCGCCTCAGTGTGTTTCAATCACCAGATGAAGATGAGGAAGAAGATTATGAGCAGTGGTTGGAAATTAAAGGTAAATGACACCTTGTGCTACGTTGTTTGTTGTGGGATTCGCTTAACCCTAGTGACAGGAGGATCTTCTCTGCAGTAAAGATTTTATTTATGTATTTATTTGTTTTCCTTTTGCTGTGAATTTGTATTCTTAGCACAGTTCCTCTGTGCAGGCTTCTGCATCATGAAATATAAATGACACCAGTTACTGCTGGTGGACTCCTCCAAAGGCAGCTTCAGCAGAAAACCAGAGAACTGAATGTTGTTAGATATTATTGATCCAGCCTGAACTCGATATGGGAAATGAGTCACTCACCATGGTTAGACTGGATCTGTTTTGTGCCTATAAGATTTATTTTCTCTGAGTTATCAAGGAAAGCACTTGACCAGTCTGTAAATCTCTGTGAAAAACAATTTGTAGGGAAGAAATATATTCTACTCTTAATGCAGCTTCATTGTTTGCTAATCGTAATTCTGCTTTTGTACAATTGAGATTTGATGGGGCTAATGCTGAGTTCTCTAGCACATGTACAGATATAATGCTTGTATTTAACATGGAATTTTAGGGTTTTAAATTATAGGAAATGAAGAAAAGTCCTCAGTTTGGGTGTGGCTATGTAGGGGGGAAAATGTGTTAATAAATAAGATTGTATAATATATAAAAGAACATGTAAGGCGTGGAACTATGACAAGGTAAAATCAAAGTTCCTGCCTCTTTCCAAAATTTCCTTAGAAAAATCTCACCTCTAGGTCCTGACTACTTTAAGTTAGATAGAAAACCAAAGAAGAATATTGCAGCACTGAAATAGCCAAGTTTCTCTGGATAACCTAGGCTGGGATGCCAGAAGGCAGATTTGCTTAATAATCTGAATTTCATGCATGTGTGTTAATCAAGTATAAAATTAGATTGGAGTTGCTAAATAAGTCACACTCAGCTTTGTGTCATAATTTATTTCATTATATGTTTACAAAACCATGTCTAGCTATTTCTAGTGGGATTTATAGAAGCGTAATCTTAACCAGTCTGAATTTAAGCATTGAAATGCAATGCAGGGATGTCAGAAATAGCCACTGCTGGAATATGGACCCTGAATTTAAAGATCGTGGGTCTAGATCAGTGTGGACAGCTCTGCTCCTGTGTGCTCTTTGTTCAGCACCCTATCCTACCCAAAATATTGTCTAGATAAATGCTTGTGTTTAGTTCTCACTGAATATGTCCTGCATCAGCTCTGTAATCGCTGTTAGTGGGTTCCTTTCTTGGCACAGAAGCCAAAATACAGTTTCCTGGAGACTGAGCTCTCCTCTTATCTCTGGTGGGATTCCCTCCAAGTGAGGGTTGAGGCGTAGGCATGTGCCAGTAGGAAGAACTACGTGCTCCAGCTACACAATCTGTCTCTACTGTCGGAGTACAGAGCAATATCTTGGGAACTGAAATCTCTGATCTTTAGTGAGTAGTGTGGTAGTTAAAACCAAATCCCTGTTCCTCCCCGTTGTGTTTTGTATGGAGTAGAATCATCAGAAACAAATTCAGTTGCAATTGAAGTTGCACCTTAAACTGTGCTGATCCAAATCCTGGGCTTTTCCTTGTAGGAAAAATCTAGAGAAAATATTAACTCCCTCCTGAGGGAGAGCAGAGGCTGACAGTAACCTAGGGATTGTAATTTGTACAGCTGTGTGAGACCAGATCCCCCATTTCATCCTTTTTCTTCCCGTTCCCGTTCTACTTTTGTCTGCCGCCGTGGTTCTTAGAAGTAATGTACCTGTTGCCTGTTTGGTGTGTGAGTTGAACCCCAGTACTGACAGCCTGCTTAAAGTTTTACCCCCAGAGGATGCGGAGACCCGACAAGTGGTGGAAAAACTGGCTAGGTTCGTGGCTGAAGGGGGACCAGAATTAGAGAAGTTCGCTATGGAAAACTACAAGGATAACCCATCTTTTTCGTAAGTGTGGTTGATAACTCTTTGTCTTCCAAAACATAACGCTGTCTGTGGGAGAAAAACATCAGCTGTGTGTGTATATAGTCCTCCTGGATGTGTTTGGTTTAATTCTCATTTAGTGGGTTTGAGATTTATTGCAAATAATTTGTTTAATAGCTGGGGAAACTGAGGCAGGAAGCAATACTGTGGTGGTGCTGAGGAGGCAGAGCAGCTGGAGTTGGGAATACAGCCTGGGAGGTCTTCCCCTAGGGTATGGGATACTGGGTTGGATCTTCGGACTGGTTCTGCCTCCTCTGCCCTTCACACGCTGTGTGGCTGTGGACAGAGGATTCCCTCTTACCTCAGAAGAGACTGTTAGGTATTTCCCTTCTTCAAGTGACTCGAAAAATTAGGATGCAAGTCCTTAGATTAAAGCTGTGTGTATTTAAACACATTGAAGACACTGTAATCCACATTTTAAGTGCATTATGAGTAATTTATCTATTCTGTATATTTTGGTTTTGAACTGTTTAGATCCCAAAGTATCAATATTTGTGTATAGTTGTTGCTAATGTATATTTTTTGCCCTTTTTCCCCTCCATCTCCAGGTTTTTGCATGATAAGAACAGCAGAGATTTCCTTTACTACAGAAAGAAAGTGGCAGAGATAAGAAAAGAGAATCAAAGTTCTCAGACATCCTCTTCTCAGAAAGGTAATTAAGACAGGGATCTGGAGAATACCCTCTGAAATGCATGATTTTAATTCTTCACTCTCTCTGTAACTGCTTGTTAGGTCTGTTCTGGAAACAGCTGGAGTGGATATTTGGCTGTTAGTCTGGTGCCTGTAAATAAAATTTCAAAATGGAAGGAGATGGTGATCAAACATCACCCTGATGGCATCAGATTCTTGTGCCAAAATGCTTGTTTCCCAAGCCCTCAGCACACTATACTGTGCTCTGTGTAAAGGGCTCTTGAAAGAGATTTTCTTGATATTTCTCCAAAATCCTTAACAAAGGAAACTAAAATGATTCTGTTGTGTGTGTTCTGGAAGTGTTTCAGCCCTGAAAAGTGCTTTTTCTCAGATGTTTGTTATCAATGAAAACAGTTGGTTGGTTTGGTGACCGTGATCCCCATTTCTGCTGCTCTTTCCCAAACTGAATCTTTTTATTTTCTGTTTGGGACATAAGTCCTTACAAGTAAGGGGCTGTGGTTTTAAGTGGGAAAACAGCAGAAGTGGGTGATCTGCCAACAGACAGGTGGTGTGGGCAGTGGAATCTGGTTCACTGTGTTAAGGGACAGAAATGAGTGGGTGAAGTGTGGTCTGCGGGCCAGGCATTTATTGCTTCTAGTCCAACCTCTGTTTCAGGGCACATGGTCCTGGCAAATTGCTCAACCTCTCTGTGTCAGCTTCCTTCACTGTGGAAAGGAGTCTTAATACAATTGAGCTGTCATGCTGATGAGTTAACAGCTCAAACAACTCCTGATTTAATAGACCGTAGGCTGACAGAGCTTGTTGCCAATATCAACTCACTGATGCAACAGTTTGGAAGCTAAGCAGTATTATCCATACTTTACAGGTGTGGAATATTGAAACAAGTAAAGGTTGTGACTTGTCCATGGCTTATAATCATGTCTTCTGCCTCCTGGTCCTGTGCCAGCACGCTGGAGTACTGGCACTGGTACTGTGCAGGTAGCAAATGTCATATAAGGCTGTCGTGGCTAAATAACCTATTTGCCTGGCTCCTTATAAACATCAAATACACTTGAAATGTTAATGATCAGAGCTTTCTCTGTGCCTTTGGACGAAGGATTTAGTAGCCACCTCTTCCATGTGAGCACTGGGACTGTTCCATGGAGAATTTCCTCTGTCCTATAACCCTCCCCTGAAATGGCCAGCAGATGTGTAGGGACAGTAGGTACAAGTGGGATTACGGTGCAGTATTAGTTTGCCACGTTTTCTAAGGCTTAACTAGAGATAATTGCAAGTGCTGAGGTGTAACCCTGTGGAAAACTGCCTGGCACAGGGAAGAAAAAGACTTCCTCTGCAGTAGAGAGAAACAAGAGTCCCATCTTTGAAGACAAAAGCTGGTTTGTCTGTTAATCTGGTCTCATCTGGCTCCTGGCACAGAGGAAGCTGGTGTGTGAACGGGCACTCCCCTGGTTACAGAGTTGTTGTACAACCTTATGAGATACCATGTTTTTGTGATATAAACTCTTATGATTGTTGATGTGTAATATTCCTAAAAAAAATTAAACTCGACCTTTTGCCCTTATTCTGCTCTTGGGGTTCTTAGAACAGATAGGCTTTGACTGTTGCTTGTGTGAGTTGGGCCCAGTACTGACAGCCTGCTTAAAGTTTCACCCCCAGACGACGAAGAGACAAAGAATTCTGCTGAGAAACTGGCCAGGTTCGTAGCAGACGGGGGTCCCGAGGTGGAAGCTATTGCCTTGCAGAACAACAGAGAGAACCATGCTTTCAGGTAAGGGAAGAAACTTGCTTATGAGTGTCATGTGAAGGGGCTTGGGTGGGTTTGCTTTTGATTTTTTTTTTAAAACAGGAAATAATAGAGAAACTTGTGATAAGTCTGAAGTTACAAGGACAGTGCACTTACAGAGCACTGATGCTTCCATATTCTCAGGCTTCACAGTTTAAAGCAAGGCACAGAGAGAAGAATGGATTTGCTGCCCCCAAAATTAATTTACAACTTCCACCCCTCCTCACCTGCTTTCTGTTGCAATGTGCCAGTATAATTCTCACCTTTAAACTTTTCCCTATAGCTGTGTTTTGCTGTGGGCCCCCATCCACCACTCATACCACTGCTGTCCAATTAATTTCCTGGGTTGCTCTTTACACAGCATCTTCACTAACGTGCAGGTAGCACTTCTTCACTGTTAGCTCCCCCTTTGGAATACCTCTTTCAGCCTTTCAGATATGAATTGTTCTCTTCAGTGCTCACTGACAGCTGTTTAATGCCTCCCTTTGGTCTCATCCATGTTATATTTTTCTGCTCTTACAAATAATTTGGTGTGTTCTCTGGAAGCGAAGTGGGACTCGACAAACCTTGTTTTGTTGCTGATATTTTGGCATTTTATTGGCTGCCTTCTGGCCCTCTGGAGTACTCCCCTTGTGTTGTGGATTCCATTAGACAGATGTGCTAATACCTGAGCTGCTTCATTATTTACTTTAAAACACACCCCTGTGATCCCACCTGAGCACGGTCACGCTAGACACCATCTTCTCTGCTGGGATTTCATCAGGTTTGCTGTAGGGAGGGCCCCATCCTGCCCTCTGCTCAGTCCTGAAGCAATTCCTAATGCTGTTAGACAAATGGAGGGATGCAGGACCACGTTTAGTAAATATTAGAATACATCAGAGAGCTGTTTGTGTTTGCCTGTGCATGCTGTGCTGGGGTAGATGGGAAAGGCCTGTTGTCTCCTACGTTTTCTCATGGAAGCAGGCACTATCCCAAGGAGAGGTTACATCAAATATTAAACTGGTCCTCTGAAAATGGAAGATTGTAGAGGAGTTAGGAATAGACAGGTTTTCTGTGTGAAGTATTTAAACTGGAGTGAGCCCAAAAAGATAAAGTGTTTGTAACAAACATGACTGTATTGATTTTTTTTGTGTGTGTAACTGTTAGATTGAGGATTATTCATGTTCTTCCCACAGAGACTAAGGAGTTTTTATTTTACCCAAAAGGTCAGAGATGCCTATTTCTGGAAGGGGTAGCAAATAAAGCAATGGGAACAGAAGGAGGAGTCATGGTGTCATTAAGCAGACTGGTAATGTCAATGCTTCTAGCTTGAATAGAGACTTGGGAGCAGTTTCTTTAGGCAGTGGTTTGGCATTCCCATTGGTAAGGCCTGAATGTTTGTTTTCTTCTGTGAACTAAAACCCAACATGTTTTAGAGCCCCTGCAGTTTTTTCCTCAAACATATTCTGGAAGGCAGGTGATTTCTGGGGGAGGACTTTGCATTTCCACAAATGTAACAGGATTTTTTTTTTGTACTGTGTATTTATTTGGCACCAAAAATAGCTGTGGTTTGCTGATGAATGGGAAATAGGTTTCCTGATCCCAAAGGCTTGCAGCCTGCCTTGCAAGAGCACGCGGGGAGCCCTGCATGGCACACACATACACACAGGATGGTGCTGGAGAGCAAGGAAGCCTGTGGGAAGGCTGGTTGTGCAAGAGCATTGCAGGAAAGAAAAGCTCTGACCAAACTGTGCTGTATCCAACCCCTGCATAGGACTTTGACATCTAAACTTTCTTTTTCTTTTCTTTTCTTTGTTTGTTTTTCTTTTCTTTGTAGGTTTTTATATGAACCAAACAGCAAAGGCTACAAGTATTACCGGCAGAAACTGGAGGAGTTCCGTAAGGCCAAACCCAGCCCGGTGTCTGCCCCCCTGCCTGTAGAATCCAGTCTGAAAAGGAAGACCAGCCCCGAGGCATCACCATCACCTTCGTGCTTATCATCTTTGCCTTTGCCAGTTCCTTCACCTTTACCCTTGCCCGTTCCCCCGCCTTTACCTCTGCCCCTGCCCATTCCCTCTCCCCTGCCCTTGCCTGTTCCCTCTCCTCTGCCCCTGCCCATTCCCTCACCTTTGCCCTTGCCTGTGCCCTCACCCTTGCCCTCACCTTCACCCTCATCCTCTACAACTCCACCTGATCAGGCAGCTGCCACCGCTGCTGCTGCGACAACACCTACAGCTACTGCTCCAGGCACTACTAAAAAGAAGAGGAAGAGCAGATGGGGGCCAGAGGAGGACAAGGTTGAATTGCCCCTCCCACAGCTTGTCCAACAGCTGGATTCTCCCTCCCCTCTTTCAGGTTAGTGGGTCTGTATATTGTGTTGAATAACTGGTTTGTTTTTTTCCTGGGGAGTCCATTCTGCCTTAGCCCAGCTGGCTTTGTAAACAGCAAACCCAGTAAGTCTATCTCTTCTTGTAATCTCCTTGATTGCCAGCCCACTATCTTTCAGCTGGGTCTAGCAGCTAACTCTCCCCTGTGTGGAAACCCAGATAAACCACTTTATCTCACTGACACCAGGGATTGGATCTTATCGTTCTCCAGCTCTCTCTAAAACCCTGCTGTGCTATAGCTCATTACAGCCCCAGCCTCTACACTATTTAAAGCTATTTCACTTCAGGAAGAGAGTCTGTCAGAAAACAAATATCAAAGGCTTGAACTGTGCTTATTCCCCATAGTAGGATATAAAATCCCTGGGCAGCACTTCCATCTCACTCTGATCAGAAGGCTAAATGGGAATAGCTGGTCCCCAGGTGCTGGCAGCCACAAGTACAACTCCCTGTTCCAATTTATCCCCATTTCAGTTTGTTTGATTACAGATGGGGTTCACAGTCATCCTCCAGCATTGAGGCTCATGCTCCTGTTACATCACCTGCCAAGTTCACCTGGGGGTGCAGCTTTCTTTGAGTGTTGGAAGATAATTCTTCCAGTCAGTGAACTTTTAGGGAGCTCTCAGAGGTTGAACTCTGATGGCCCCTCTGTGCATATGCAGATGGGTAATTAGGCAGTTCGAGATGCATGTAAAAATAGAGTCAAAGACAACAGGTGAATGCAGACATTGAAGATGGCATCTTTGAATCCTTTGCCCAGTTAGTTTGGTATGGGGCAAGGATGTAAGAAGAAGGAATAGAGGACACAAGATGAGACAGTTGATGTTGGCAAAGTGAGAGAATTAATAGTATGAGGCTAGAGTGACAGAAAAAGTAATAAGTACCTGTCTCAGTAAAAACCTTTTTCAAAAAGCAGTAGCAGAACAGATGAAGTGGGACAAGTAATGGAAAACAAACTGTAACTTTGTGAGCTGCAGGGTGAGACCACAGGTGATTCCCAACGCGTGGTCATCCTGTACAAGTGCTCCAGCAAGTTCATGGCTCTTCTGCTTTGGTTGGGTTTTAGAGGAGGTGATTGCTCAGCTGGTAATAGATGTGATGGTTAGGCTTGGGTGAGATGTGGATGCTCTGGTGTCTGTTGGTTCTGCAGAGGTCAGGAAGGAAGGAAGGATCCTTGTCTCCTAATCCAGCACTTCAAATGTAGATGAAGAGAAGTTCCTATGTAATTCTGTCCTCTGATCACAGAAGTCCTGGCTATACATCTCGTACCTACAGGACAGGATACCAACCTAGATGGCTTATTCATTTGACCTTGAATTGCTGCTCATAGTAAGGCAGAAATCAGATGCAAAAGTCTTTCCTGATTTTTGTTTTACCTCTAGAGTATTTTTCTTTTCCTTTTCTTGCAAACAGTAATAAAGCTTTGATCATGAAGCTGGGCAGGTGCTATCAGAACAAGCATCAAATTCTGTCTTAATAACTCCTGCTGCAGTGGGTGGGGAGGGGCTGCAGGGGTATCCATGTGC
>NW_010314178.1:9963-20830 GCF_000700745.2 Antrostomus carolinensis
CTTAATTAGACAGGGACGTGCTCGTTGTGTTCACGCTCACTTTCTGCAGGGCTTTATGTCAAGTAGAAGAAAAGGACAGCAAACAATTTGCCAGGCATCACAAATCAACCGTTAATGCGCTGTTAATGCTCTGCAGGAGGAAGGATTTGGGTTTGGTTTTTTTTAACTGGTTCAGATGGACTAATCCCTTTTTAGAATTAACATCTTCAACCTGACAGGTAAAGAGAATTCCAAATTACACCCCTGGTCCTGTGGAAGGTTGAGAGTTGCACATTATGCTTTGGTAACTTAAATATCCACGTCTTAGTCTTTTATCCTTTGCAATTGTTTTGGAATTAGTGGAGGATTGTTCTGGTTCTTTTTCTGTCTACTCTTAGTAATAAATCAGTATCGTGGAGAGGGGAAAGTGGAGCCCTTTTGGACAGAAACAAGGCTCCTCTTAAATGTATTGATATCAAAACACTTAACTCCATACGGACTGCAGGGACTAATATATCTGAAGAGCTGAACAGAACAGAGATGGTGTGATTAGTGAACTCTGTGGGCTAATGGGAAATTACAGGCTGTTGTTAGAATTTTCTGAAACCTGATATTAGATTGGTTTGGGCCTGATTAGTTTTAATTGAGTAAGATCTTCAGACTATGAAGCAAAAAAAAAAACAACCCAGGCACTTCTGTATTGGGATTTCTTCTGCTGTCCTTAAAGGACATTCACTTCTCTTGTAACAAGCTCCACTTTGGGTGTGTGGGAAAGGGATAAACCTTCAGGTAGTCTTCTGCCAATGCTGCAGACAGACTGCACCATTAACCCTGTAGGCAAAGCTGATGTCATTCAAGGAAAAAAAAAAAAAATGTATTTTTCCCAGGCCTGCTGAACATCAGACTGAGAAGCCCCTCCTTGTCTTTTGCATACCATTTGCTAGACTGATGTAAGGAACTTAGAAATCCTATCTATTTTTATGCAAATTCATGGGCTGATCTTATTTAGGAATAGACTTTTCTATCTTCAGATGGGGACTTGGAGTGGAGCTTTGCTTTTTCTCTCAACTTTGCCTGTATTGTGATACTTTAGTCCAAGACTACAAAATTATCTCCCAGAGTTAAATTTCTGCAGTGACTCTTTTAGCATCATCTCAGCATCAAGTCTGCACGAGGTCCCAGAGCAGCCAGACAAACCAGGTGTAGTTTTAGCACAAGAAGGAGCGGTGACATATGCTTTCTGGGGAGTAAAAGATGATGCTACAGTCTCACCTTTCTCCTTTAAGGTGGTTATATATGCTGGCAAACCACCAGCTTGTGGGCCCCTAGAGCCATGCCTGGCTCTTAGCCTGAGTGTTTATGCAATTCAGAACTAAGCCAAAGAGCTGCTGACCTCTGTGAAGGGCAGAGAGTCTTCCTCAGTGTATTCAGAGAAAGCTTTCCCATGCCCTGAAGCAGGAGGTGAATCTTTGACTGGGGCTCATGCTGAAGTGCCCCAGTCTCACCTAACAGATTCTTTACATGGAGTAGGCGTGATGTGTTCATTAAAACTCTTTCCAAATCTCAGTGATCTCCAAGACACAAACTGGGCTGTTTACCAAGAATCTATAGGTTTCTTTTTTCCTATTTGCTCTTATTTCTTGGATATCCCTAGCACCAGGCTGAGCAGAACATGGCTTTTTAGAAAAATCTCTTGCAGTGTTTTACATAACTCTTCCTGCAGAGTTGACTCCCGGCGCTGGTGCGAATGTGCAGAGGCTGGAGCTGTGTGAGGGAGGGTGGATGCGCTGTTTTATGTTCTCCTTGGGAGGTTGGAATTAAGGAAACCACTTGCCAATCCTGACGTCCTCAGCTAAAAGCATGCGGGGGGGGAAAGGAGGGGAGATAAGAGTCCCTCAGATCAATTGCCCTGAGTGCAAATAAGAGGAAGGGAGAAGACGACCCCTGGGGCCTAATTAGCATGCTGTGTAGACATTTGGTGTCATGAACAATGATCCTATTATTATCGGGCTTCATAATTAATAGATAATGAATAATTAATGTAGCATCATTTAACTGTAGCCTGGACTTCCATTCAGATGGAGGTTTTTGCAGTCATTAGGAAGAAATCCTTTTCCTTGTATTGAAAAATGCCACGCGCTTCCGAGCGCGGTTGTGTGTCGTCTTGTAATCCCTTAAATATTTAACTGTTGGGATCTTAGCTCTGAGGTGCTTTAGAGGGGAGCTGCCAGCCCTGCTAGATATATATGACCCAAGTTTGCAAGGCAATCTCCATTGTAAATCTCTTTTTTTTTGCAGCCCCAGCAGTGTTTCTATTACTTCCTTTCATGGTGCAACAATTACAAATAGGCTTCCTTTTTTTCCCCCCCCTCTCTTTCTTTTATCTTGCCCTTTGAACTCAGAGTGCTGTATGGTCATTTTAAATCAGTAGGTGCCCTGCTTGGATAATGTTAGTATTTAATTTCAGGGCTTATCTGATACAACAGGCAAAAATCATTCCAAAGGAGGAGCTTCCAATAGGGGATGTTACAAAAAAAGGAGGAGGATACATCAATGGGATTGTCAAGCAGAGCCTTAAAATGCCCCTTCTTTGAAAGCAGGGGCAACATCCCTGGCAATGTTCTTCTTGAGCCTGTAGATTAGAAACTAAAATCTCCTTGGGGAATAGCAACTTCCAAAAGCAGCATAATGTTCATGTCTTTATTCTAATGTGGTCATTTGCTTTTCATTTGGAATGAAGTCGCTGTTTACATAGTAATCAGCAGCCACTTACGTGCACAGATTGGACAATGTGCTGACAGGCTCAGATCTGCTCCTCACTCCATTCTGAATAATTAAGTATCACTCTTTGCCGTGGCTGGGGTTCATGAGGAAGCCTTATGAGGGGAATTAATCTTAAAGAGGAATGATTTTTAAAGTGTGCTGTGGCAGATTGCCATGCAGTGTGACCTCCTGGGGTGTCAGACATAGTTTGTGAGTCTGCTAACGTGATATGGACCAGGGTGAGGGAATGCTCCAAGCTGGCTGGTGAAGGAGATGTGACTCGGTGGCTTTCCGCTCCTCTGGTTCCTGAGTTGTTCTTCAGTGAAGTGTCTCAATGCTGGAACCATGGAAATGAGTGTAAAACTTCATATGGGGATCTTGAGATAGGGTTTTGCTGATCTCAACAGCTGTCTCGGATTTTTTTGAAAGTCTTTTAACATGTGCTTATTACAGTTCAGGACCTCAAGGGTCTTGGTTATGAAAAAGGGAAACCGGTTGGTTTGGTGGGTGTGACGGAGCTCTCCGAAGCCCAGAAGAAACAGCTGAAGGAGCAGCAGGAGGTAACACCCTGAAATGATTTCCAAATTCATTTGTGTACCAGCATATTGCGTTGCAGCGTGGTTGGGTTAGATGGGAACGTGGAGGTGGGGATAGCAAAGAGGCCCACAAATAAATCTCTAGGATTTGTGCTGAATGCCTAAGAATCATGTGGTGCTGCAGTCAGCAGAAATACTAGAGGACTTTGGGGAATATGAATTAAGCCAGCCAATTGCTGTCCTACCAAACTAAACCCCAAAATCTATAAGGTCTGTTGTGTCACATCTGCAGCTGGTTAGGTATTGCTTCAGCGGTGGGGAGAAGGTGAGCGGATACTTGGAAGCTTTGGGGGGGTGAATGAGAGCAGAATTAGCTTTTTCCAGAATGTGAGGGTGATGTTTAAACTGTGTGGGGATGATGGGATGGCAGCAGTCCTCAGTGTTAATATCAAGGTACTTCTGTCAGAGGAACCAGCCCAGAATGTTCCTGTTTGATCTGAGAAGGGAGCGGATCGGATCAAGCAGCAGCGCTGCCCGTTGGGATTTGTAGTTGTCATAACCCATATTCCATACAGCAGCTGGGGCGGGCGCGGGCTCTGCTGCCTGGGAACGAGTTCTCTCCCTCAATTTGCTGTTGCCTCTCTTCCCCTAGATGCAACAGATGTATGACATGATCATGAAGCACAAGCGAGCCATGCAGGAGATGCAGATGATGTGGGAAAAGGCAATTCAGCAGCACCAACACGGCTATGACAGCGACGAAGAGGTGGACAGTGAGCTGGGAACGTGGGAGCACCAGCTGCGGCGCATGGAGATGGACAAGACACGAGGTGTGTGGGGTTGCTGCCGTGCAGACGTCTCGCTCTGTGGTTGCACAAAGGCCTCCAGAGGGAGATGTCTGAGATCACATTGTTGGCGTGGGAGTTGCAGGGTCACTCTTCACGGGTCTGTGCTGTGACTTCCCTGCCTGTTGAGTGGAGATAATAACCGTCGGGTGTTGTGAGGCTTTATGCTTCACAAACCTTCTGAAATTCCAAGTCAGAGAACGCTGCCTTATTGCTCTTTTCTCTCTGTGTCTTGGGCAGAGTGGGCTGAGCAGCTGACCCAGATGGGCAGAGGGAAACATTTCATCGGAGACTTTCTTCCACCTGACGAGCTGGAGAAATTTATGGAGACGTTCAAAGCATTGAAGGTGAAGTAGCAGAGATTTCACAGGGTGGTGGCAATGCTTCACACTTGTCCCGTGGCAGGGAGGGAAAGACCTCAAGCATGCTTCAGCCCTTAGCTACCTTGCAGCCTTGAGGTACTTCTGCCCTTACACTGGGAGCTCTGTTACTTCTGGAGAGAACAAGGAGTTGGTTTTTTGCTCTTTGCAGAGAAACAACTGTAGCAAATTAAGGAGCAGACTATTGGGATAGTCTTGGAGTGCGGGGGGGGGGGTTAGCTGGAATTACAGACGAGCCTCTCAGACCACCCACCATTTGTCTGCTGCTCCTGTTTCAGAGATAAGTGGTTGCTGATTCCAAGCAAGGAAAATTAGAAAATTTTTATGCAGACGATTGCAGTAAAGTTCAAACATAAAAGTCTGTAAAAAGCTTATGCAAAACACCTCAATACCTGCCAATTCTTCCCAAACTGTAGAACTTCTTGATGCTGGAGCATCCCTCCTAATGTTTTCTTGTAACCAGCACGGGGTCTGACATTCCCTGGAGATTCTGGCTTAAATAAGAACGGTATTTGAAGCTTGATCCAGGAGCAACTTGAAATTTGGAAGCTAAATATTTCTCAGCTTAATCTCAAAGTAGCATTCCCTGCTTCTTGCAGATGATGTCACAGTGCTTTATCATTTACCTATTTACCACCTCTGTGGTGGGGCAGACTGGAATCCCAAGAAACCATGCTAGTTACTAAATGTTTTGCCAGAACCATCCTAATTTTGAAGCTGGTTTTCCCCTCCTCTGGCCCACAAAGATCAGTGCATATGAAAAATAACCAACACTACTTTTTGTGTCTCTGCAGGAAGGACGGGAGCCAGATTATTCTGAATACAAAGAGTTCAAACTGACTGTGGAAAACATAGGTTATCAAATGCTAATGAAGATGGGCTGGAAGGAAGGCGAGGGACTTGGCTCTGAGGGACAGGGGATTAAAAACCCAGTCAGCAAGTAAGCAGAGTTCTTCTACTATTGATTTAAGTCCTTTCCTCTTGGGCTGATAATTGATGCTCCTACTCTAGCCTACTGGAAGCAGCTGTGATGAAAGTGCCTGTAATTCATCACTTGAGCAGAATATGGAATCCTCACAGCAAAGGAGAAAAATAATTTCTTGTTTCTTTGGGGTTCCCTTCCCCCAAGGGGTGGGTTTGTTACTTTATCTCAGGCACAATCCGAGCCAAGAATATTCTGTTTCTAATCTCAATTTGCATTGTGCACTCTTCTGAGAGGTGCCTTCTCCCCACTTTCCCCATCTATAAAATGAAGATAACACTTGTCTGCACCTCACCTCTCCCAGGGCATGTGAGGATTAAGTCATGTCTTTAAAGTCACAAATTTATTTAAGTATTAAAAACGTGCCTTTTACATCTGAAGCACCATCACTGGCTGCTGTGGGTGAAAGGCAACGACCAGGATTTGCTACTGCTAGATAAGATGTTTCAGTTCAGATCAGACTGAATCATCATGCAGCTGCCTTGACGTCACTCTTTTGCCCAGAAGTTTTCTGATTTAATCACACTTTGTATATAATAAAGCTTTATGAGAGTTCTAGCCAAAAATAAATGAGCATCTCTTTTTAGGTGGCTCATCTGGTGGTAACATATGCTGAACTTCAAAACCAAATATTGGGGATAGGAAACACTCTGAATTGTTTTTTAGCATTAGATGCTTTTAGAAATAAGAGTTACTTGTTTACTGCATGATAGAAAGTATCTCTACAAAGCTCTTCTCTTCTTTCACAAGAAGATCTCTCTGGCAACGTGCTTATTGGTTCAAAGAAGTCCTGTGATAAAAGATCGCTGTGATCAAAACAGCGTGGCTTGCGGACAACTGAAGGCAGGCAGTTTTGGTCCATCACAGGGTTGAAGAAGGGTTGTGATTTGCTTGAGTTCTACCATCTTTGATGTTCTTAGAATGGATAAGAAGGTGCTGCTGCAGATGGAAAGGAACTGCTTCTGCTTTTGGACTGTTCTGGAGTGAAGGGACAGTGGAGGCAGGCACGTTGGTGAACAGTTCTGTGTACCTTCGATCGGCGAGGTATCAGTCAACGCGTTGGGTTGCCAAAGCTTTTAGTCTGCTGGTCAGGGAGGCATCCAAAGCATGGACAGTATTTCTGTTCCAGCTGTAAAAGGTTAAGTAAATATATGTTGACACTACTGCTTCCATCTAACAACAGCAAGCATCACTGATTTGGAAGAGCAACGTAGAAACGTGGCAAATGCAATAAGCTGCTCGGTATCAGCTGTCAGTCTCGATGCACCGCGCTCCCTGTGATGATGCCCAGTGCTCCCTGCTCCTTGTTCTCCGAGCTCTGACAACGAGGCAGTGGGTGTTTCTGGTGAAAAGGAAAGGTGATCTGTCACATCTCACCTCAGAGGCTTTGTTCCCTCTTTCCAAACAGGGGAACTACTGCTGTGGATGGAGCTGGTTTTGGCATCGATCGTCCCGCTGAGCTGACCAAGGAGGATGATGAGTATGAAGCATTCCGGAAACGAATGATGCTCGCCTACCGCTTCCGACCAAACCCATTGGTAAGGTGATCCCAAAACCAGAGCAGGCACAGTGACAAATCCCCTGAGGCTTCTCTGTGTGTGTCTCATAAGGGTGGGAGTATTTCTAGTGCTTAGCCAAGACAGCAAATGCTGTGAAAGTTTCTCTTTGAGTCTATTCTCATGCTGAATCAAATTATCGCTACCAAAGCATCCACGGATACACAATTTTCCTTACTATGATTTATTTTTTAACTACAAAAGCCTCTGATTTTCATTTTATCTGGTATAAACTCCACACGCAAAGGATGTGGATGAGTTGTCTGTGAATCCGTGGTTTATTTTGAATAATTGTTTTCCTGGTTGCAAAAAGCCTGTAAGTTTGCATTTGCCTCTGTTGCATTCAGCATCCCAGCACACCTACAAAGCTACACTTGTAGTTTTTTGATGGGGAAACCTCAGGTTTCACTGTCAGAAATGTCACATTTCGGTGGGTTTTTCAGATAATTAAGCTCAGATGCTCATTGTTCTGTGCAGACAGCAATTTTGATTAATTTTCTCTTGTTATTCCCCACAGAACAATCCACGACGACCTTACTACTGAGAATGGGGGGGGTTTTTTGGGGGGGGGGGGCGAGGTATTTTCAAAACAATTGTAACTTTACTGTGAAATGTTATGAAACTGCATTCTCATTCTCTTATTTGCTAATATTGTCAAACTTAACTGAAGTCACAATCCCATCTTTCACCCAGAAGAAAGGCCTGCAAGCCCACTCGCTGCACACTCGAGTGTCATGACAACCGTGTCGTTACAAGGCCGGGGTGGTTTTCAGAGAGAACAGAGCAGAAGGGAGATCTTTACACCGTGCCCTGCTGACAGGGGAAGGGTAGCACCAAAGATACCAACAGGAATAGTTCAGGGACTCCATTCGTGTTGAGCTCAGTGCCATGTTACAAGAAATGCATTTATTTTTGCCTAACAACAGATCCTCTGGTGTTCAGATACGCAGCTTCTGCTGCTCTGGGTTTGGGTTTTGTTTTTTTCCCCATTTATTTGGGTTTTTTTAATTGTAAATACAACAAGGGACTATCTCCAACCCACCTTTTTGGGGGCTATTGTGCAGTCAAGCTATTATTCCCTGAAGAACTGAGTTCTGAGGCCATCATGAAGCCGGAAGTATGCTCTGACCTTCAACTGACATTGCAAAACCGGTGCCTGGTTGTTTTACCTCTCCCCTCTGCAAGACAAGGTGTGGATCGGTGGCTGCAGGGATTGAGGGACGCAGGGCAAGATCTCTTTCAACTTCAGAGGTGACAGCTTCTTGGTTTCTTGAACACTAAGTTCACTCCCAGCTTCCCAGTAAAGCAAGAGACTGGCTAACGCTTTGTGGATCGGGGTGACGAAGAGCCAAGCCTCCAAACAGCATTTGTCAAAGGCCATTTGGATTTTGTTGTCGTAAGAAACCCCCCTACAAATACACATTTTCTTCATTCAGTCTGTAAATAAAATAAAAGTCATTTGTTCCTTAATCACTGAATTTTTGGAAAGAGAGGTCTTAACTGTGGGTTTTTGTAGGTTGAGAGGCTGCTTTAGATCTCTTTCCTTCCAGTCATCGTAGAGAAAACAAAGTGAGGTTGGTTCATTTGGTTTCTTCTGCATTTGTTTTCCCTCAGTCCCAATACTTGGTGTCTGATTCTCTTTTGTTAACTTTTTCTTAACAACGTAGAGTCAAGGACTTGGCTTTCAATAAAAACCTTTGAAAGAGTCAATTCAGTTAGGGATTCATTCTGAGGTAAAAATCAGAACGCGTGAGCTCCTGGTGATCCCATGGAGCTGGGCTTGCTGCTGTGCAGGGTCTGCCAAGCACAGGCAGAAACCATGGAAGGTTGGGAAATGGAAGAGAAGAAATCTGGCAGGTCTTCAGTAGGACCAAGCTTCTGCTCAAATGATTAAGGTCAGTGTGACAACTACATTCCTGGGGGGTTAGGACACCCGTCCCTTTGATCTCTGTCTCTCGTGGTAGCACTGGTGGGTTGTGGTTCCTGGCTCTGAGCTGGTTGTCCTGAATAACCAGAGACTGGAGCAGCACAGGGCTGAAGCTGGGCTGCCCATTTCACCACTGGGTTTTCTGTGAAATTAGAGGCTCGTGTGGAGGCTGCTGGAGAGTGGAGGTGTTCTTCAGAGTCTCTTTTTATTCCAAATGACGTAGTATGACATCTTTTGAGCACTGACAATAACCTTAAAGGCAGGGTGAGTGGGCAGGCTCGCTGCTGCTGATCAGGCCTTTGATAGCACAGCCATCCCCGTGTACTTCATTGATGTTGTGTTGGAAAAGTTGTTTTATTCCTTTATTTCAACCTGGTGGCCTTGGTCTTCCTCAGCCCCTTGATAACTGTGTTGGTCAATAGGTGTTTTTCTCTGCTGTGTTTTTTTTTTACTCTGTCATTGTAAGTCACACGCTGTCCCCCGTGCCCTGCTGTGGGGAGCAGCACACAGGGGTCACTCCTGGAGAAACCCAGTGAACCACCACAGTCCTCGTTAGTGACAAAGTGGGGATTTAATCTTTAAAAACCGAATCAAACAGGCGGCTGCTGCCTCCTGCCCAGGAGGTCACCAAAGTTGGACTCTTTTAGATCAAAGAATAAATTGCCAGTCCCTGCTGTGCCAATGCCAGGCTTGAAAACACGGGTGGGTGAGCACGTCCTGAGCACTGTGAAATCCCCAAAGGGACTGGGGCAAATGGCTGGGGCAGGAGCTGGGAGACTGAAGTGACACTTGTAGAGTTTGGTGTTTGGGAAGATCTGGAGGTTATTGGTTCAAATCACCCTGAATTATGTGGTTTCACACCCCCCCTTTTTTTTTTTTACAGGGTTTTATGCTGCTTTTTATCCATTTCCCTGTACAAATGGGGCTGGCGGGGTGGTTTCTCAGCCACATCTTGTTCCTGAGCTCTGGGGGGGAGACTGAAGTGACACTTGTAGAGTTTGGTGTTTGGGAAGATCTGGAGGTTATTGGTTCAAATCACCCTGAATTATGTGGTTTCACACCCCCCCTTTTTTTTTTTTACAGGGTTTTATGCTGCTTTTTATCCATTTCCCTGTACAAATGGGGCTGGCGGGGTGGTTTCTCAGCCACATCTTGTTCCTGAGCTCTGGGGACTGACCCCCTGTTGCTCTCTTTGCCGTAGACTGAACGAGTGCTGCCTAACGAGCTTTTCCTCGTCAGTGACGAGGCACACGGGGTGTGTTTTGAGTCCCTCCCACATGGAGGAACGAGGAACAAACCCAGGGCAAAGTGCAGAGCCACCAATTCAGCCCCCGGACTCTGAAGCAAGAGGGCAAAAGAGTGACACAGTGACACGTTTGCCAGGGTTTTGTCAGGAAGGGGAAAGGTTGAGTGGCCGTGCTGGGGGGTCTCTTAAATACCGTGTAAGTTTCTAATTGTCTGCCCAGCTCTGGACCACTGAGCCAGGTCTGACCATGAGCTGGTGGGAAGGTAAATGCTGGTATTTTGAGCAGGGAGTGTGAGAGGAGGAGGTCAGGGGAACGCTGGGCTCCCAGCTGCATGCGGAGACCTTGAAACTCCTGCTCTCTGCTCTGCTCGATTCATTATTAAAGGCAGGGATGAAGTGTTGGCTTTCATGTGCTTCACTCCTCCTCTCTGCCTCTTACACATCTGACGAGGGGTGTCTTCTTGGCTCTTAAGGACTTAAGGTTTCCAGAATGAAAAAATTTAAAAAAAATAATAAAATCCACATTCCCTGAGCTTTCCAAACCTCCTCTGGAGTGGTTTTATCCTTCCCCCGCAGCCCTCGAGAGCAGAGACCAGCACGGACCCTCCGATGGAGACACGGGTGTTTGGATGCTGCCTGCTCCCCCCCGGGAC
>NW_010314178.1:20949-21253 GCF_000700745.2 Antrostomus carolinensis
CGGGCGCGCTCGCCCCCTCTCTACTCGCCATCCCCGTGGCCTTTGGCATCAACGGTGTGACCGCCTTGGCAGAGTGAGTGTGGGGGTCTGGGACAGAGCTCTGGGATGCTGGGGTTTGGATCAGGGCAGGGTGCTGGCTCCTGTCCTCCACTGGTCCTGGATGCTGGGTCCAGTTTGGCCCAGGACAAAGCTCTGTCCAAGGAGCCATCCCACTGGGTCCCATCCAGACCAAGGGAGGGGGGAGCAGTGTCCAGGGCAGGGTGCTGGGTCCCTTCTGGGGCTGGGGTCCAGCCTGGGGCGGGGG
>NW_010314179.1:0-21331 GCF_000700745.2 Antrostomus carolinensis
GATTTGGTAGTTTATGGCACTAGAAAAACCTATTGCAAAATAGGTCTGGTTTTTTGTTTTAATAAAATCGAAATATCTCACAGGATGGAGGAAAAGGCTGGTTTTGTATCAGAAGAAAGAAACAGTTATCAGTTATCCACATTATTCACATTGCACCTGTACAATAGAACTTAGCTTGGAAACTAAAAAAAAAAAAAAAACCAAAACCAAAGAAAACCAAACCCAAAAAAACAGCTTAGAGCTCACAAACAAGTTTTGGATAACCTTCAGAAATCTATAGCTTACCTTTTCTCTAGATATTAGATTCAAAAATAATGAGAGATATTTAGTACAAGTTTGATTTATGTTTCAATTTATTTTACCAATAGAAAGGAGAAACTGAAGCTTCAGATAGAACAAAATTTAAGGTTAAGTCTGAGGTTAGTCCTGAAGCCAGCTACTTTGAATGACTACTAACTATGACCAGCCAATTTTGTTGCTGAAATTTCTGTGAATATTCCAGTGCCAGCAGCAGTTAAAGACTTTACTCTTCAAGAACTATTTGTAAAGAAACACCAGTGAGGTAATGTATTTGAAGTAGCTATGGTGTTAATAGGCATTTGATGTTTGTAACCAAAGACAGAAGTAAATTAGTCTTTTTATTAAGTTCAAGGAAGTTCTATGTATCCTATGTATGATAAGCTGCATTGAAATCTATTTCTTTTAATCAATTGTTAGTTTCTTGTTTTCTTGAACTGTTCATGACTGTAGCTGCTGTATGTGGATTGACATATTGTTAACATTTTGAGAGGAAATACTAGATATTTTTAGAGTAAAAGACACAGTTAATAGGTAGTGTAATTCCTTGTCTAATCTGCAACATGTGAACGGCAGATTGAAATGTTTTCTTCTATAACAGTACCCAAATTGGTCTGAAGTTTTTTAGATATGGAGAATGTGCGGAAAATGTTATTTTCCTAGATGACTGTTCCATATATTAATAATTTTCTTAAGGTGCATGCATTGTTTCTAATCTGACTATGATTAGCTGTATTTTGCAAACAGCTTCCTGTTTCCAAAGAAGTCCACAAAGCAGCTGTTTAGATATGATTCTTTCTTTAAAAGAACTCCAAATCTGAATTTAGATTTGGTACAAGAAGAATTAAAATGAGGATTGGGTACATGGAAAGGAATTAAATAAGATTATATGGTTGTTGGATTAATTTTAGTATACATTTGTGTGGATTAAAATTATGCCTATATGTATAATGTTATTATTGCTTCCTTTTTATAAGATTTTCTGTAGAAGTGAGTACTGAGAATTTTTTTTAAAAAGCAAGAGTGATTGCACAATCAGTTGCCAGAGATGGGTTTTTTGATACTGTGAGATTATAGAAGGAAAGGTAAACTAGGTGAAGAAGAGATAAGGGTAGAAAGGTAAGCAAGTCATGGAATATTCAAGATCCTAAAAATGACGTAGCTGTATCAACTTTATAAGGCTGTTAGTGAGACAATTAAAGTAGAGGATGGTCTGACCAAACCAGGAAGATTAAAAACAGTTTTTTGAGTGACCTGAGTGAGAACAAGATGCGTGTCACTGAAGTGAAGTATTTATATGGTGAGGAGCTATTTGCCAAGGTTTGGGTATTCACTGCACTCTAATCTAGGAGAAAAAAACAATTAAAAGGCAAAAATCAGATGGCTGTTAAAACTTGTTTGTTGGAAGAACGTATAACTCATGGGTTGCAGGCCTGGATACTTGGAGGTCATGGGAAATGATGACTGGATAGTTCTAGATGGATAAAAGAGTGAAGTTGAAAACCAGAAAAGTTTTAAATGATGGCACTGTAATTGCCTCAATATAGTAGTTCATTACTCATGGTAATGCGAAGCTATTGACAATGCATGGAAATTTTTTAAAATACAAATTCTTTAATCCAAATATTTTCAAATGCTTTATTATAGCATTTTAATTTGGAAAACAAAAAGATTTTCTATGATGCAGTGTTTTGCACATTGGTCATAGAAGTTTGGAATGACACAGCTAGACACTGCTGGCACACCAGGTGAATCTCCCCGTTGACTTTTTTGACAAGTATGGGACACTGTAATGTAGCATCAGATTACCCTGATAAAATTGCACGCAGTCAGAAAATGCACATGAGGTAGAAAAGATATTTTATTATCTACATTTTGATTTGGTTAAGGAAGGACAAGTAGAAGCAATGGCCCTGATTAAAAAAAATCACAAAAGGATGCAGTGAATAGAGACGTAAATGACTAGTCAAAACTGCCATGGGAAAATTTGTGAGAGAGATGGAAAATGGTCTTATAATCTGAGAAGAGCTGTAGACCTTTTCCTCATCCTGGAGTCCTAAGTGTTTGACAAGAGGTTAAATGATTGTTGTTATTTTAATTCAGAATTCATTTTCAACACAGAAATAAAGAAGCAATTATTTCAAAAGAAAGGCTAGATTGAGACCATTCTAAATAAAATTTGAAACTTTTTGAATTTATTTCAGTCTTCCTGGTAGTAACTGAAGAATGTGCTGATGCAGAGTGAAATTCTGTTTAGCTGCCTTTGATTCCATGGCAGTAGACAGTTGTTGTCCCCTCAGCCGAGCTGCCAGAACACCTTGTAAAAAAACTCAGATAACTTGGAGTATTGTTGTTTCTGTCTCTCTGGTTTTAGGTTTAACAAGGTTGGATATTTGGTAAGATTTGCGACATGGTACATAGCATGTTTTGATTGAGATTTGAGTCAACTACAAAGAGATTACTTCATATTTTGCAGCTTCATACTTTTTGCAAGAGTTGCATTTATTTTACTTATTATAGTGCAGAAACTCACTATAGAAAACAGTTGACTGGAGTTCAGTTTATATAACCAAATCTACATGAGTCATAAGAACAGCGAGAGACTTTTTTTCTAAAGAACTGAGATCTGAAAGAATGTAATAAAATCCTACATGTAAATCCTATCTTGACAACTGTCTGCATATGGAAATTCTACACACCTGTGAAAAGTAAGATTGCTTAATTCACTTTTGTATTTCAGAGTTTTGATGCACTTTCTATAATTACAGTTCTCTGAGATTTTCTTCTCTGTGGAATCTTCTCTTTCTACCAATATACTCTAATCGGATTCATACATTTAATGAGAACTTTCACTTGAAACCAGGTCACTGACAGTAACTACACAACACTATTACTTTTCCTTCACTGCTTGGATTGTATTATTACATTCTGTCTCACTCCTTCTCATCATTTTAAGGTTTGTCACATTTATCAAAAAAGAGAAAAGCTGGACACCATTTTACTGTTTATAAAAACAGGCCAATATTTTTAATACTGATGTATTTGTTTAGACATCTAAATACATTATTTGAATTTAAAATGAAGCATCAAAGAATAGAAATGCTGGTTAAATAACAAATTTCTTAAAAAAGATATGACCTTTAGAAGAGAATGCAAAGACCAAGACTCCCTCTAATGATGGTGAATTTCCAATAGTTAAGGATGGCACTACCATAGTGAGGGTCAAGGGTGACGTACCGATCACAACACCAGTCTATGGGCAATAAAAGCATTTATCCCAAAGCATGTAGCTTTGTGTGAGCTAAGCTGCTGCTGCTGCTGTTTCTTTCATATCTTTTCTTTTTGAGTGTTTCCTATACCAGGGCAAGCTGTTGCTGCATTGAGAGCAGAGTAGCAGCATGCTAGTACAGAAATAAATGAATTGTTAGTGAAAAATATTTTTTGTAAATGTTACAAACTTTTTTTTTTTATCTGAGATTTCAAAGTTCAGAGAGCTAAGTGTCTAATTTCCCAAATTCCTTAAAAAATTAGAAACAGAAAGACCCCATAAGAGAAGGTAAATGTCCATCTGCTCAAATTTAAAAAATCAAAATTAATTAATGGTTTGATGATTCTTATGCAACATTTATACCCGGAGTGATTATATAGTGAAGTTAGAAGTCTTAAGACTTGTGATACTGTCTATTATTCATTGAATGACTACATTTCACATAGAGGAAGGTACAATCCATGCTCCAAGCTTTGCTGTCATGCTCATGATTAATGATTGTGGCATTCATGCGGACTTGGGCATCTCAGTTTCAGAAAGCTGTATCAATAAGCCTGATACTAAGGGGGGAAAAGGAAAATAAAAACATGGACAATAAGGCTTGGTAGGTTCTACAGTTTAGCTGAGGTTTTTAAAATCCGTGTAATCCAAAATAATTTTTAACAGGAGGTGTTTTCGGAATGAGTGAAGTGCTGCTGAATTCTTGGCCAGACATGGTAGATTTCTGTTTCATTTTTCAGTCATCATGGCAGCTGTCTACCAGTTGTATCTGGTTTTTTGATCATTGAGGTGCCAAGAGAAAGGTAGTCCCGGGAATGCCATTTTAGTGATCTTATTTTGGCAGAAAATCCTTCACTCGTGTGCAGAGTCACTTCTTTTCTCAAGCCTGAACTCAAGCTAAGCCTCCTCTTCCCTTCTTTAGTCAGAAAAGTTAATTGTGCAGACAACTGCAAATGGATGGACAGATTAAAATTAAACACCACATGATTGTGATTTTTTTTTTTTTGTCCAATTCTCTTCTTGGCACAGTCTAGACATTTATCATTGACTATATTTAATTCAGTTATAAAGATGCAGTCAAAAAATGTATAAACCCTAATGTGTTAAAATGACAGAAAGATTCAGTAGTGATACAAAAGCTCTCATTCTCAGATCACAAAAATGAGATGTGATCTATTTTACAGTCTCCATCACCTTCATTGAGCCTGTTAGCTACTTCCAATAACAATTATTAATAGTGACCTGTATTGTTGCATGAATTATAACTGTAGCACTTCTCATGGTTATATGTATAATATGTGGGTACAAATATCTATTTTAAAAATAATCTGTGAAAATTAATCAGAAGAAAAATAGAACATACAAATAACTTGAATAAAATTCCAGTCCTGGGGACAAGCATTTGCTACTGATTTTTCTAGAACAGGGATTTTGCTATGAATGGGTAATCGCAGGTACTAAGCACTTATATCCTACAAACTAAGGAAAACAGGATTCAACAGGATTCCTGACTTTTTTGATAGGAATATTTTGACTTTCAAATTGTTCTCAAGTTTCATCCTCAGTGTTTTTGTTCAGCTAAAAGCAGGCAGTTTCTTTTTGTGGCAAGGCCAGTGAAGGATTACTTCTGTAAAATTTCTTGTTTCAGTATGGAAATTTAGCATCTTATGGTTTAATTGCACCTGCATACATAATACCAAGTAGAAACAAATCAATGTAATTTAATTCAGAACAGTAGCTAAGGATTTGTCACAGAAAAGATATTCAGACTGATCAAGATTTAAATGAAGAAAGATATCAAGGCTCTCCATTAATGAAATACTGTTCTAAAGGCAAACTCAAAGCTTGTTGTGCTGAAAGGCTGGAAAGTGATCTGAATGAATTTAATGAGAGACAGATTCCATTAAAAGAGATCAACCTTAAAAAATATCAAGTAAATTTTCCAGTAAAACCATTTGAAGGAGGTTTATGCATTTTAATGAAAAATCATCAAGGAAAAGTGGTTGCCATCCTTCTTCCTTTGATGTTCTTGGGTAGTTAGCATAATAGGTGATGTTGGGCATGGCACCCCTCTGCCCTTTTCTTCAGGTTTGTTTGGATAGCCGGGAGTCTAGTCTGAATGGGATTGTTTGCCTTGGTTGCTTTGGAGAGAAAAGAACAAGGCCAGAGGGTGGAGAATCTAAAAGCTGGAATAGGAAACAAACTAGTTTGGTTGCTGGAAGGGGCTGATCAGTACCTGAGTAGAACTGATGAGCTGCCAAGAACTGTCATAATGAAACATGCCAATGCCTCCTGGGGGACGGCATTGCAGACTTCCCTCTCGACGCCCCTTAGAAGGAATTTTGAACAGACTGATGCCAGACAAATTGTTATTGTGCTGCTGTTCCCCTTTTGTTGTAAAGGCCGGAGTTATTTATTAGAAGTAGCCTAGGACTGTGACATCTTTCTAATGTAAAATGTGGTGTTTTATTCTGTTTGAATCAACATTTTTTGTACTCCTTGAATTGACAAGACAGAGTGTGAGAATTTTGCCTGTGACTATCAATTAGTCAGACATTAAAACCAGTTTAAGCAGAAAAGGCTGGCTAGGTACCATGAGCACTGGAAAGAAAGTTTTTTGGTGGCTTAAATCAATATATTTCCTATTTAAAGACATCTCATGAATTAATTTGCCCAGAATATCACTTTAGCTGAAATATTTCAATGTGTTGGCATCATTTTTGGTTCATCTGTAAGAAAGAAAATAAAATATTGTTTCAGATCATTTGTGCTAGCGCTGATAAAACTTATATCATATTAATTTAAGTATTATTGGTGCAAAGTGTCATGGATTCTGGAGTTTTTTTCCCCTGTTATTTTTAAAATTCATGCAGATTCTATAATTTATCCTCTGGTGGTAGTGCACATCTAGACATTTTTTTTCCTCCGCAGATTTTTTATCAGTTTGCAGTAAATTATTTTCCAGTTCAAAGTTTTGATAGTTTAATGTAGACACCATTTTACATTCTTGAAAATAAGTCTGTAATGATGATGACTTAGATGGAAGGTTAGCTTTCATTTGTTTTCCCTGGTGTTTAGACTAGTATTTCAGAAAATAGTAATCTCAAGTAATTTGTTTTTAAAAAATGGAAAATAATAATTTCACTGTATTTGTAGTAAAACGTGGGAGAAACTGCTAAATTTGAATTGTAAGACATGCAAAGTAGATACTGAATGGGCTTTTTGTAAAATGATACAAAAACGTGGCTTTCTATTTGTCTATTTCTTGTAGCCTGAGCACAAGCTTTGCTTACTCAATACCAGAGGCAGCATCTTCAGAGAACCAGTTTTTTAAATGTGTCAACAAATGTTTTAAAAACATTCTTCAATTACAGACTCATACTAATTCTACTATTACTAATCTATTACTACTTCTACTAATCCTATAACAGTAGAATGTATCAACCCACTATAACTGTAAGGAACAAATGCTTTAGTATATTTGCCATCAGTATCTAAGCTTAGGCCTTTAGATTGGGCCTGGGTGAGCTCATAAAAAAGACTTTTTTTTTTTTTTTTTAAAAGATAGTTTAAAGATGAAGCTGAATATTCCATATTTTATTATTACTTTTCTTCTTATGTAAAATGTTGCATTTCTCATCATAGAATTAAATATAGGAAATGTAGAATGTCTGTTTTGCTCTTTACTCAGGAAAAGCATTTAATTCATTTTTTAAAGCTAAACTTATTTATCTGAGGGTTCTATTATTATCAGTCTTTTTTTCTATCTTTTCTGACTTGCTTAAAAAACCAAAACTGATTTTTTAAGTTGCCATAGATGATATCAGAAACATTTGAACATTTCATTAAAACTTCTTTTTTTGGGACAGTTTATAGAAGTTTTCATTCAGTTTCAGAAAAATGCTACCCACCTACAAGTCTATTCTGTGTCTTCTGACATCATTAAATCTTTGGCATGACTTTCAGGTTTTATCCCAAGTAGAAAGCATTACTATAGTTTCCTGTCAGAATGAAAAGTCTGTAGCATTTCCCAGTATTGAAGACTCCTGAGACTTTGTTCAGTTGCCTTAGCACAGCTGCTTGGTGCCCTTTGAAGTTCCCTCGGGTTTGCTGCTGGGTCTCCAGCTACTCCTCCAGGAGGGAATGAGTGTCCCATGGGTCCTGCACTGTAACTGCTGACCTCATGCTGATGTTTCAACATGACACTAGGTTCCTATAGGTGAGCAACTGAGTTCTGCACAGATTAATGTGCCAGGAAGCTGAAGTCTGGAATCCATGATGATAGCTATATTGTCAATTTGAGTAATTAAAAGGCATCTATATCCCCTCAGTGATGAGTTCAGCTATTTCCTCTCTTTATTTTCTGTTGTCTAGCAGCATAACCATAATTTCTGCAGACTAACTGTAAAAAGTAATTTCTTTCACTTACATAGCCAGAAAATTTGTTAGCCAAGCAAAATCAGCATCTAGGTGTCATAAAACAAAGCATTAGGATTGCATGATAGGAATACAAATTAAGTAGTAACTTTGTTGACGCAAACTATCAAATATACTTCTTATTTTCTTCTTTTTTCTACCACAATGACATCAATTTAGTTTTGTTTTGCCTTAAATGATATTGAATTTTATTAAAGACAGCATTTTTCCTACAGTTCACCTGCTGAATTGGGAAAACATGCTCATTTACATCAGTTATTTATGTTGAATTTTTGGGTAAATAGAAATAATGTTGAGTTTGACTTCACTAGTGAAGAAGCTAGAGATATTGATCAGTTATTAGTAAATTATTCTAGATAAGAAATTGACTCCATTTAACCAGGAAGGGTTGCTGTCTGCCCCAACCTCCCACCCTCTGGTGGTATGGGGAGGAGAAAATAAAAACGAACAGGGCTCATGGTTTGAGATGTGAGCAGTTTACTGGAATAGTAAGAGAGAAACTAGCACCAACCAGTGCTAATGAAAGAATATACAAAGTAAAACAGTGATATACAAAACAGCTCACTGCGGGACTGGCTTGCGAACTACAGTACCCAGTAACCCCCTCCTCCTGGAACTTCCCTCTTTAAATACTGAGCATGACGTCACGTGGTGTGGAATACTGTCATGTGGTATGGAATATCTGCCCTGGCCGCCCAGGCCAGCTGCCCCAGCAGCCTCCCCTCTCCTTTCGCTGTGAACAATTAACCTATCCTAACCAAACCCAGGACAGTAATGCAGAAAAACCTTTAAAGGTAGTTTGCACTCTCTATGTATTATTCAAAACATTGAGTGATGGAAATGCCTTTTGTAAGTAAAATTTGTGGAACAGAATTCTGTAGTCGTACCATCTTGTGTGAGACACTTCACTGTTGCATTTATAGTCTATCAAATAATAATAAAAAGCCTGTCATTCATGCTTTTTCCTGAAGATAAGGGTAAATAGTCCTTGTTTTCCCCAGAGCACAGGAAATGCAGAGACAACACTTCCTGTGGAGGTGCTTATTTATTTGTGTACATAGAGACTAGACAAAAGCATCTCTCTTTTTAAATAAGAATAATTTTCGGAAGCCAAGAAGAAAGAACAAATGTAAAACCCCAGTGAGAGAGAAAAGGAGCATAACCTTTTTCCTTACAGGCCACAGCAATGAAGTAGACATAACAGATGTAATGAGTCCTGACAAAGAATGTTTCAACACAGCACAAATTCAAGAAAATTCAAACTTTTTTTTACCTAAAAAACCCTTGCTTTTCATTTTTCTTCTGAATGCTTTCAGCGGCAAACATAATTTCGTTTCTGCAAATTTAAGGAATTTGCTCATTTTCAAATGGTGTCTGGAGGACAGATACACTTCCGTATTCAGAAGAAAAGGAGTTTAAACAAAGTTAGCTGAATTCTTGGCAGAAAGTAAGTTATTTGAATTTTTGGCAGAACAATTTCTTCTCTTATGAGAAGAAATAACATTTCTGCTGCAGAAAAGCAGAATGGGATAAAAATGTTCTCAGAAATATAACAAAAAAGAGCAGGTCAAGTAAAGGAAATCATTGACTCACTTAAAGGATTGGGCAGATGCTTACATCCTAAATTGCAGTAGCCTAAATTTACTGGAAAAGACTGAATGGAATCAGAAAACATGGGGTTTTTTTTCTGTTTTCTTCTTCCTCTTTAGTGTAAGAGAGACTGGAAAATACAAGCTACAATATGTCACGCTTTGAAGACTATGCCTAAATCAAACTAAGACTATAGACATTTTTGGGGAATGAAAATTATATAACTTCTCCTTACTTGATTCATTTGTTCCTGACACACAACGAGAATGCAGATTATTTATGAAATTACCTGTTGTTTTGAATTATTTATTCTGTTCTATCTGCTCCCCCTTACCTCTATTCCTCTGAATGAATATGTCAGCTATTTACATGCTTTTGAGAGTTTCCTTACGCACTTGATGATGATCAAAGGATGGATTTTTTATAGCACTTAGGCTCATGAAGATGCAGATAAGCACCAATGAGAATTAGATACTTAGGTACCTTTGAAAACCTCATTTGATGGGTATTATTAAGAGCTGTAAGTTCTCTTAATAATCTAGTCACGTGTACTACGCCTATCCATATTATTGAAAGGGATCGTGAATCTTCAGTTGATTTATACGCTTTTGAGAATAGGTCAAAATCCACTTTGATTGATTTTCCAAATTGACATTGAATCATTCTTTTATTATCTTCATAATATCCACTGAATAGTTGGATAAGAGGAAAGATATCCCCTTCTTTTATTATCCCGGACAGAAGCAGGAAAACAGTAAAGTGCTGAGAAAAATGTCATAGAGGAAATAAAATTTTAATAAAGATGTTTCTAATCCTGTTACTCATTCTCTACTGTAGGCAGACTGCTAAAAGCAGGCTGGGGGTTATTATGCTACTGGAAGCATATTATTCAAACATACACAGCAACAGAACTGCAGTGTTACCAAAAATCAAAGTATTTTTTTCTTTTCTCCCTTTTATTTCTATCTCCTGGTGCCCTAAGAGCTGGGTAGAAGGTTGAGCTGTGCATGAATATTTCCTGTCCATGTACCACAACTTAAGGTCACAGAAGAACGTCTGACGTTACGTTTGTACTAACAGCCCTTAGCAACTGAAATTTTCAGATCTTGTGGCAAAGACCTGTGCTAACTATGATATCTGTTACAGCTGTTCCTGCTATGATAGTTTCCATGTGCTCTGTAACTATCCCAGTCTCCAAATGGATGCATGATACCCAAATAGCAGACTGGCAGCTGGCAGACTGGGTTTTGTTGAGCTTGTTGTGCAGTATTAGACACTTCATTAATGGAGCTTTTTCCTAACAGCACAATTCTCTAGGGATCATGTTTGTGTTTGAATGTCATGTCCTTCCCATCCTCAGCTGGCACAGGAGTCTGTGAGATTTATGAAACTGATTTAATTTTAAAGCACCTTTTAGGTGGTTTTGAATTATGCTTTGTTTAGTAAAGGCTTCTGTCATAGCAGGCATTAGAAAACTGGCAAATTAGATTAAAACTAGTCTTCCACTTTCTTTCCTAAAATGCACAGAACTGGTATCTGCTGTTGAGGTTGTGGTCACTTTATTTTTTTATTACATAAATTCAAACACTTTTCATTTTATTTTAGCAGCAGCTGCAGAAAATGTAAGCGAAATATCTGCACTCTAAAACCCACCTTTTGAATCATTCCCTGGTCTGGTCCATTGAGTTCTACTGAGAGTTTCTTAGGTTTTCTTTTTATTTTTAATTTTCTTTTATTATTTTAAACTCTTGTATCACTGTTAAATTCTTTTTCAGTGTCATATATTTTAAAGCTTCTAGACTCTGTCTTTTCTGCAAAACAGTGGAGATAAATACATAATATAATGAATGAAAAAGACTGTACTTCACATTTCCTAAAAACATGATTAATTGCTTGTCCTTGCATGAAATATTAAGGAACCTATTAGCATGTCTAGATCACTAGAGAGAAAAAAAAGAAAAAAAAAAAGGTACCATACTGTTATAGATTCACTCGCTTTTAAGAAATTTTTAGTTTCAAGCCATTCAAGGTATTTCCTGACTTCTTCCCCCTCCATTTGACACAACCAGTCATGTCTGTGACCTCATGGAAAAAATTGAGTCTTGCTCCAGATCTAGCAGTCAGCAGTATCACATGGAGTTACCATTACTGGTAATGAAGTGGGAGAGCACAGTGTTATTATGATGCAATACAAAAGCTGCGTTAGATGTGTAATTACTCCTTTTGCAAATTTTCATGTCATAGCTAACAAGTGTTTTATTTAAATTCTAACTATATCTGGCTCAATCCTTTGGATTACTGAAAGTCATAAAATGATAAATACATACCAATAATTTACACAACATAAAAATTATAAAGAAAAGCAGGAGATGGAAGACAGAAAGGAAGAACCTGAAAGACTAAATTAATAAACATTATTTTTTCTCTCTGATTCTCTTTGATCTTTGTCAATCTTTTGTGGATTTTTTTTTTTTGTTGACTACAATAAATGCAACAGCAATTGTATTTAAAATGTTTTCTCCTGTTTCATTTTATTGGTGGTGTAACATTTGGATTCCTTAAGCTCGAATGTGATTTCTTCTTTGAGCAATGATGCTTTTAGACCTTAAACTTGTAAGATATACAAATTTATACTTCCTGTTACTAAAGGCAAGTCACTGATGAACTTGCATATATGCTTTATGCATTTCAGTGTCCCCATTAAGTGTAAAAAGTCCTTTATATTTAACTGTCTAAAATTTGCCCGCATTCAGGAAATTTAAGGAGACCATGAACTGTAAGAATGTTTCACATGATCTCTTTCGTCACTCCTGCAAGATCTTATAGAGAGCACTTGGCAATAATTAATCCTGTAATAGCACAGAAATGTGACATTCTCGCTCACTGTTCTTTTCCTCACTGAAAGTCACATGTTCTTTTTCTGGTTTTGCTTTTTCTGAACTCTCTAATAAAACAAAAACAGTTATTATATATGTATGTATGTCAGAGGGTTTTCTTACAGTAATTTTAGCACATGCCTGAAAGTAGCATTCCGGCATTACTCCTCACACTGTAATAGATTCTAGCAATAGAATTTTTAATTCATCATAGAATATTAAAAACCAACAAAAGAAAGGTTTCAGATGCAGATAACTTTGTATTTTGCATCCTTTGATGATTTGTTCTAGAAGACATTGCATTTCAAGCAGATGTTTTAAAAATGTGGGAAAATGGGATAACTGGGAAATATATTTTGTCAATAAACTGTAAGACATACATTCAAGTGGAGCAACTGGAAAACTAACTTCTGATACAGACTGTAACTTTGTTTTGTTGCTTATATTTGGTTGACTAAGATTACTTTTTAGCATTCAAGTACAACATGTATCATTTAATCAGGAATACACTATAGAAAGCATCTTGTTAAAAAGAACCACAAAACCCCCAGGAAAAATCTAGGAGATGCTGTTCTGTTGGTGAGAAGTTAAGCTGCATTTCCTATTTGTTTTCATTTCAGTCCATTGCCTTTTATCTGCTCATACTATTATCTTAACTTTTTAATATAATTTCCTCTCTATTTGTATAATGAAAATTAGTTTATCAGAGTTATATTGTATTACAGCCTATATAAAAGAAATATGGGTTACATTTAATGTAAAAATATCAGATTATTTTAGGCTAACTGACTAATTAAAAGACTAAAGTAGACTTCTATGAGGATCAAAGACATTCACATATCACTGAATAAAGGATCATTTGTCTATTTCAGTTTGAGAACTGGATTTGCAAACCAGCCTTTTTGGCAAGAGCACAGTGGCCATACTGAACAGCTTGCTGGCTAATACTGTGGGAAAGCCATCTTTAAAAAACCATCACAGCATGGCCAATAAATCTATGTTGCAGGTAGACAGCGGACACAATTAATCCCTGACATAACTTCATATTGACGAATGCGATAAATTTCACTTTTCTGTATTTGTGCTTTTTCTAATTAATGAAAAATGGAGATTAAGGCAGGTATTTTGTTCTCAATAAGTTTCAAGAACAATAGCCAGTAGCTCTGCTACTGTTTTGATAATATGGAGCAATGTATCCGAAAATATCTTTTTAGCAATGATATATGAACATTACAATCCATATATGAAACTAAAAGATTATATGAAACTAAAAGATAGTAACATGTGCCTTCTCAAGAACTAAAATATGGACAATTTTTAAATGTACATTACTGTCAAATAATTAAATAAAAAATAACACCTAACTGTTTCTGTTAAATAATTTAAAACCCCTTGCATTCTTTTCAAGAAAAAAATATATATATATATAAATCTTAAAAATACCTAAACCCCTCATATTTTCATTTATTACTATAAATTATATCTGGAAGAGATGTATTCTTTGTGTTGAAGATGGATTGCTCTACTGAATTATTACTGACAATATCTGAATTTTCAGATAAATTTATTTTACATAAAAAACCTGATATCTCAAAAGTGGAATCCAATGCTTAATTATCATCTTCCAAAATCATGCAATGCAATTACAATACAGTTTATTTTTGCAAACTGGACAGCAAAAACTGTTAAGGGCAGCAAAAACTGTTAAGGGCAGCAAAAACGTAACTGTTAATTGTTAACTGTTAAGTTAAGGGCAGCAAAAATTGTGTGAACAGACACAAACTAAAGAGATACAAGAAGCATTTATAATGTTTGCTTTAGAAACACCAGAACACCAGTATTTCTTGGGAAGGAGGAAGGATTTTTTTCCTTCAGTGAGGAAACACAGCAAGTTGCAGATATTTGCTGTGAATGAGGATGGAGAGAGGACGTTAGGGCTAAAGAGCAGGAAAGGAAGATTACAGATGCAGTGTATTTACAGAAATGCAGAAACTGAGGAAGTGGCCAATTTTGATAGTTTCTTAGTCCACAGCTTACTTCTGTTTTGTTCTGAAATACTTAATTTTTTTTTTTATTCAAAAGAGAATATTGTCCTCTGTGACTGTTTTGAACTTATCTATATTTTCTGCAAGCAAATAATGCAAATTTCCCTGCTTTGCTGTCCTAAGAGGAAGTCCCTCATTTTCATTCTCCCTGCTACTAAACGCCCCACTCTCATTTATTTATTTGTTGTTAGGTACTTTCACTAAATGTTCCCTATGGCAAGGCTTCTTATTTTTTCCTGTATACGCTTTATATTACCCATTATCACAGTAATCTTTCTAAGACTTGCATTTAAATTCAGTTTCCAAGTATCTCATAATGCACATCTCGGTACTGCATTCCATCCTATACCCTTTCACTTTTCCATGGGAATTTCCATGGGAGTTGAAATCCTCTATTTTCCTACAGGAAGAAGAAGTACAATACTGTCAGCAAAAAAAATTGAACCTCCTTTCTAGGGATCTACTGGTCTTTCTAAACTGGCAAGACTCCATACAGGTTCGAGGTCAGGTGCCTACTCTATTTTATTGTCCTATGTTGCTGCTCCAGTGACTTGCCACCACCATGTCTTTATCTGCAGACTTTTACATTTAGATGTGTAAGAAAGGGGCTAGTCGTGGGGTTTTGAGGTTTCTGCAAGCCGGCTGATGGCTGTGGAGCAGTGGCAGGTTGCCTCAGGTGGTCAGCCCCTCCTGGCCCCAGGCAGAGGTAGAGTAAAGCTGCAGGAGCTGTCCGTATAACTCCCTCTTCAGGAACCAGTGCTGAGCATCAGCATGCCACTCTTAGCAGCATTGATAACTATTTTCAATTAAATAATAGTTCCTCTTTCAAAATATAACTCCTCAATACAACTGGAAAATAATTTACAGTGTTTATAAAGGAGGTGTTTTTAATGACCCATCTGCCATTTATATCTAACCAAATCTTCAAGCTATATTGTCTTGCCAGCTATTCCAGTTAATGAGATGTATGTTGTGGGGATTAGTATATACTTAATATTGTATATAATAAGTCTCAAGTAGTGTTCTATTGGTATTTAATTAGGGATGTTGTGTAGCACTTACAGCTAAATACTTCAAATACTTCCACTAGTGCATTAAATAACAAGACTGACATCTGTTGACTGTGGCTCCACACTGTGGAAATCACTGAACTATGAAACTCAATTTGATTTTTGGAATCTTAAGCCTCTAACCAGCCTTACAATGTAGTTGTCCTATATTTTTTTCCCTTATTCTTCTCTATTTCATGATAAGTTTGAAGAATTCTCTTGTTTGTTTCAGTGTTCATGGTAACCTCCTAAGTTTTGATTTCTCACATGCACTTTTTTTTCCTGACCAGTCTTGATTTTCATTGCTTTGCTCATTTGTGTAATCTTTGTAGAGGTTTTTTTATGCACTGGTACATAACAAGAGATCTTCCTGTCTTCTAAATGCATTATTTGTGAATGATTCTTTAATTCTTTCATGAACTATAACAGCTTCAAAATGTTCATATTCATAGATTTTTTAGTATCATTGAAGTTCTTTTGTTAATTAATAAAATATATGTTCTTCTTCCTTTTTCGAACATATGGAGTTTGAGTTTATGTTTTTCTTAGGACTCAGACTTCAAACACTATGATCAAAATATATATTTTGCTCATTTGCTCATTTTCAAATGTGAAATTCCCCAGGCCTTTCCCTTCCAGCACAACACAGCTATACCAGCATTACAAGGATTTGATTTTTGTCTTTTTGTTTTTTATCCTTGATTTGAAGCTTTTCTCTGTAGTACTCACATATTTTTTTGAACTGCTTTATCCACCCTTTCCAATTTTCTGATATATTCCCTTCAAAGCTTAACTGCTTAGTGTGTGAAATTCATCTGTCTTTTGGCAAAATCCAGACTTTCAATTTTGAAAGATTATTCTGTGTGTTTATTCTGAAATATGCTTCCAAATTCTCAGATGTGTTTTATTTTCCTCATGCACATGTAATATACATGCAATACCAAGAGTTTTTGGTAGAATACACTATTGTCCAACATGTATAAAGATAAGCTTTGTGAAAGATCTTTATATTCATTCTGATTTATTTCATAATCATAGTCAGGAAAAGTATTTGCAGCAACTACGATAAGCTATGTTCCTTGAAATTAGATGTCAAAAAACATTTCAGAAAATCAAAATGCTGGGACTTTATTCTTAGTTACCATGTTGTTTATTTTTACTCTCTGGACTGCAGTGAGTTGCAAGTAAACTTTAGAAAAAGCTTTCCATGATCTCTCTCTCTTTCTTAAATTGACACCTTTCTGGGGGGAAAAACAAAAACAAAAAAAACCCCAAACAAACAAACAAAAAAGGGAATCCATTTCCCATGGGCTCCTCTCCTGAGCCCCACTCTGCCAGGAACCAGCTCTGTCCCCAGTCCTATGTCGCACGGGATGGCCCAGGGAGTGTGCTGGGAGCCCAGGCTTGGCAGCTCTCCCTGCGCAGGGCTGCTGCCCTGCTCGCTGCTTTGGGAGACAGGGCTGACAGGGCCCTGCAAAGCTCTGACCTGCCTGGATCCAGCCCTGGCAGCACTCTTGGGCTTTGGCCCCAGTTGCCTGCCCTCAGCCCTTCTGCTCTTCTGCCCCCCTTGCCCAGGCTCGGTGACGTGGGTCCTGCCGAGAGATGCAGATCCCAAACCTCGGGTTTCTGCTAGGACATCTGCTCCTCCTCACATCATTCAAAGAAGAAGACACTTGCTGGCTGTCTTCAGATGCTCTTGTTTCCCTCTTTGTATTCAATCATCACCAAAAATGCAAGAAAAGCTGTGGTGGGCTTCATCCCTCCACATGCCAACATCACCCTATACATCTGGCTGTCTTCCTGGGGGTTGCGACAGACCCTTCCCATGCTTGCTGGTGGCCCCTCCATGTCACCAGCATTGCCTCTCCTCTGCCCTGACCCACATGCTCCCTCCCAGACTGGTGATCATCCCACCCTTTTCCCTTCGGCTCTCTGCAGAGCCCTGCCTCTCCCCCTCCACAGCATTAAATGTTGAACATTCAGTCACGCTTCACAGAAATTGTAGTTATTTTCATGTCAACTCTACTCTTCCTCCCATCAAAGAGGTGGGAAGAGTCGGTGCAGAAAAGAGCAAAAAGAAGAGGAAACTTCTTCCACTGAGAGTTTGCCCATTTTAGGACTGGGAAGCTCCCAGAAATGGATTCCTTTCTCTTTGGTTTTCTTCTTGGTCTGGTTTGTGACAGTGGTAGAGAACACTGTCTGCCAATTGCATCCTTTCCCCCACAATGAAATTCTCTTTTGGCACTGATCCCCTCCAGATCCCTCCCGAGGCCCTCATTGCACCCCAGACGCCTCGGCAGGACCTCAGCACCCCAAGAAACCCCGCTAGACTGGGGGCCCAGCCCCCCAGGCTCTGCAATACCCCTTTAGTCCCCTCAGCACTCCTCCATAGGTGTTTCTTATGCCCCAGAGGCTTCTGTGGCTCATCTCTGCTGGTCCTCTGGTCCCTCTGGGACCCTGGGAGTTGCTCTCAAGCCCCCTTAGCAGCTCTGAACTCTGCTTGGACACCCTTCCTGAGTCCATCACGGTGCTGGAAAGTGGTGATGCAGCAACAGCAGATGCTGGGGCCTGGCTGGGATGCCTGGAGACCCACAGGGTGACCGGAGCTGGGACCAGCCTTCCTGTGCCCTGTCCTGGTTGCATGGTGGAGGGGACTGCAGGCCCCTGTGGCACACTTCTGTTTCTCCTCTGGGATCTGGACAGAGCTGTGGGGATGGGAGGAGGATGACTGCAGGGCCATGAGATGTGGCTGTGCCCCGAGCCTTCCCAGGGCTGTGTCATTCAAAGCAGCGTGCCTGCCCCGCAGGGTGCTGTGTGTGGTGATGGACTCTGGCACTCAAGGAAAGGAGAACTTCTCCTTTGGTTCATGAGCATGGATGTGCAAGCCCAGAGCATGCTGGAGGTGGCCACCTCTGAACTTGGGGACAAAAGATAACTTGCAAGCTTGTCAGAGAGCGGGCCCATTTTCTTGTATTGGGATGTCACAGGAAGTGCAGGTTGGGCTAAAGTTTCTTTTGGTTTTGCATCCCAGCAGAGCAGCTGGGGCTTTTGTACAAAGACTCCCTGAGTCAGTGGGTGCTGCGTTGCCCTGGGCTGCTGTTGAGTGGGCAAGACCCAACTTGCATGCTTTTTGCTCAGGAAAATTGATGTTATTTGCATACTTTGCTTAATTGAATTTCACTTAAACATTCCTTTGGCTCAACAAAGTGTCTTTTTCAGCAGTTCACCTCCAAAAACATAGGAAAGAATATATTTAAACATAAACAATATTGATTTTTAGATTCAGTTCATGCTGTATCTTTACCCTACTACTGACTAACCTGACTGTGAGTCTTCTGAAGGATGATCTTGGAAGCCTGCTTACTTCAAGCTTATAATTTTGCTAGAAAAACTGTAATCCTTATAACTAGTGGTGTAGAAGCAAGCAAAGGAAAAGCATTCCACCAATGTTTTACAAATATCCCTCTATTGATAGCATATTTTCTTATTTAGTGAATTAAAATGTTTTATAGGAAGAATTAAGTTTGCGTTGTAGAAAGGCAAGAACAAGCTTTATACCAACTGTTGGTTATATGTGCAGGGATTAATTAGCCTATTTTGGATCTGGATTTGTTGGTATTTTATTGTAAGGGACTGACGTTCTTTGAATGCAGACATACAGGAAATTAAGATAGGTCAACTAGTGAGTCTTTGAATCTATACCAGCATTTTCATTAAAAGGTATCAAATAGCTAAGACAACAACAAAAATTTAATGTAATGAGAATTAGGTTTTTTATATAAAAGAGTGACAGCAGACTGTGACCAATCCCAGGGAAATTTATTTTGTAGTATAATGAAACTGAACATTAGATACAGTTTCAAGCCTAATATTATACAAATATTATATCATAAAAATGTTGCATATATTTGTAATTTTTCCTTGCTCTCTCAACAGATTTAGTTCTTAGATGTTTATTTTTCAGATATTTTTTCTAAGATGAGAGTTAAAGACCAGTTCTCACTAAATTGCAATGAGATTAGGGTATTTACCTTCTTAAAATCTTATGAACTCTTTAATTTTCTCCCATTGTCTTTTTGAATGCAACAACACTAATAATTTACTGCCTTGTGTTGTACTGTGCAGAGACTAAGGTTTACACTTGGACTACAAATGAAAAACGGCTGTTTCTTTTCTTTCTCAGTATCATATCAATTTTTTTCTCTTGGTGGGGTGCATTTTGGATGACATATTTGCCCTACTGAGCACTGCAGGATTCTGTAGAATCTCTATGGAGACCCATTTCTTCATCGCTATCTCAGTTCTGACTATTCTTATAATCACAAATGTGGCAAGGTTTCTGTTGCAGCTTTCTAAGGATGAATAAATTAATCTCAAGTGGTCCATTACCACAGGTGAAAAAAAAACCCAAACCCTCATTTTTTTACAGGTGTAAAATAATAACCCATATTCTGATTACCAGAATAAATAAACTAATTCCTAGTAAATGCACACTACCTGAAAAATCATGACTATTCAAAGTGCAATTACTTTTTAAGTGTGTGTCTTGGTTTTGCTAGGATAGATTTAATTTTCTTGTTAATAATTAGCATAGCTGTATTTTAGTTTCAGCAGAACTTGTTATGAGAAGAATGTTGATAAAAGCACTAATGTTATCAGTTGTTGTTGGAGCTCAAGGCCATCGTGTTTGGCTGGTTCACAGCTGCATTAGAACTGGGAGGGAGAAGCGTAGTGACAGCAAAACCCAAAATTGACATTTGGATGTGCTAATGAAATATTCCATATCATATCCTGTCACGTCAGTATATTAACTAGGGTTGACCTGAAGACGGCAGTATTCTCTCGGGGATCACTTGGGCTCACTCTTCTGGGATTTGGGTTTCGGGACTGTCTCAGCTCTGGGCTGGCACAGGCTGAGCATTGGTCGGCACGTGGGGAGCAGTTGTACTGTGTATCACTCATTTATATATTCTGTTATCACTGTTGTTATCATTATAATTTTATTTTAATTAGTAAATAGTTTTTATCTTAACCTGTGCATTTCCTTGCCTTTTTCCTTCCAATTCTCTCCCCTACTCCCTGGGTGAGTGGGGAGGGGGAGAGTGATAGAGCAGGCTGTGCATGGCTGCAAGGTGCAAGCCAAAATGGTGAATCCACCCAAACCACCACATTACTTTTTTGATGCCCAACGTGGGGCTCGAAGGGTTGATATAAAGACATATTTGACCAGACTATGTTAAAACAAAACTGTGATAAGCATTAATTATGTGGCCTCTCACTTGGTCGGTGCTGATTGGAACGCTGTTTTCTGTGCTCTCAAAGGTGTTTTTAGAGCTGTGGTCTGTATCACCTCACTTGCCATACATGTTGTGCGCCACTATTTATACGTGGTTTACCACCTCTAGGTGTTGGATTGGAATGAGGGATGCTGTTTTGCTGACTGAAGTTTTTGTTGTGCTGTGCTGTGGGGTGCTGGTTGTTGGTATGATAAAATCATGGGTAGTGGGACCAATTTTGTATCTGTATGCAGTGGTGACAGGTGGCACAACCAAGCCAGTTCCATCCCCGCATTCTGGGAGCTGTAGATGGGCGTGGTCACTAATTACACCTTTTCCTGGGACAGCCAATACAAGGAGGGGACATCTGCCTTTGTTTTCCGTTTCTCCTCCAAATAATTTATAAAAGCTCTTGAGAATTTTGAATACCTTTGGGATGCTCAAACTACCATCACCCTGTTGCTGAATGTGTGTCAGGTTGTGATGTTGTTTA
>NW_010314179.1:21371-22684 GCF_000700745.2 Antrostomus carolinensis
CTGCCACTCCAGCTCCTCCAACAGACACTGCGGCCACTTCAACCCCTGTGACCAGCACTGCAACCGCTTCAACCCTTGCAACAGCCACCACTACAACTACTCCAACCTCAGAGCCTGCTAAGGTTACTCACGCCTCGGTGAAAAGCAGCACAGATAAACCCAACAACAAACTTGTGCCAGTAACAGTTGTTCCTATACAAAAGAGGAAATACACAAAGAAATCTGTTCGCTTAACAAAGGATGAGAAGGAATTGGGGCCATCATGAAAACCAGAGGAAGAGACACAACCAGAGGTAATCACCCAATCCCTATCCCTCAGTGAGCTGCGAGACACCCGAAAGGATCTCAGCTGTCATCCAGGTGAACACATTGCCACATGGATGCTCCGATGCTGGGACAATGGGACCAGCAGCATAGAACTAAATGGTAGGGAAGCCAAGCAGTTGGATTCCATTGCTAGAGAAAGTGGCATTGACAAAGAAATTGGGAGAGAGCCACAGACTCTCAACCTCTGGAAGCGACTCCTGTAAAGTGTGAAGGAAAGATTCAGCTTTAAGGATATTTTGTGTAATCTAAGCAAGTAGGACAACACAGAGAAAGGCATCCAGTGCTTGAGAGAATTAGCTGTGCTGGAAGTGATTTATAGTAATCTGAATGATGATCAGTTACCTAAAGATCCAAAAGATGTCCCATGCACACAAGGCATGTGGCAGAAGGTGCAGCAGCATGGTGCATTCTGTAGAACCTTCTGCCACATGCACCAATCACTGGCAGTATTGAGCTTCAGAACTGGAGAGGAGCCAAAGGTGGATGGTCATACAAGACGGTAGTGACAAGATTACTGAGAAAAGTCCAAAAGTTATTAAGAAGGGCTTCAGGTCATTAGGGAGACTGGTTGCAGGATCAAGTGTAATTTTTTCCTCAATCCCTTTAGTGGCAGGGAGGTTTGCTGATAGGAAAAGGAAGACACACCTGATCAACACATGGCTTAGAGGCTGCTGCCACAGGCAGAAGTTTGGTTTCTTTGACCATGGGGAGGTTTATATGGCACCAGGGCTACAGACAAAAGATGGGATACACCTGTCTCAGAAGGGGAAAAGGATCCTGGGGCAAGGATTAGCGGTGCTCATTGACAGAGCTTTAAGCTGGATTGGAAGGGATATAACTGGGACTGCTTGTAGTAACTCTAGGAGGTACATGCCTGAAGAGCACCACACTGGGATTCCAGCTGCTCCAGCCAGCAAGTCAAAGTCAACTTCACCGGGGGCCCAGCTTAAATGTATCTATACCAATGCACGTAGCATGGGGAATAA
>NW_010314180.1:0-3832 GCF_000700745.2 Antrostomus carolinensis
TTTCTTTTTTTCCTTTTTTCTTTTTCCTTTTCTCTTTTTTTCCCCCCCCCTTTTTTCTTTTTGAAGCAGTAATTTTAGGGCTGTGGCTAGTGACTGTGCTCACGTTCTCTATCTAGCATTTGTGGCTTGTGGGAAGGGTGATATTAACTATTTAACATGTCATGGTGTACTTCACTCTTATCTAGCACGCTGGATTCTTTTTCTCATGACTTTGGGGAGGGAGGGGCCACTTTTTATTTCACTTTATTTCCTTTTTCATTATTTTGCTGGCACTGTTTTAACTCGCTTCCCTGCTGACTTAGCAGTTTTGCTTGTGCTATAACTTGTAGGTGCTACTTAGGAGTAGAGTTAAGTGCTGGGTGGTGATATCAGTTTAAAAGATTAAGAAAAAAAAGAACAAAAAAAACCAACAAAAAAAATCACAATAAAAATTTGTATTTTTTCAATATTGTATTAAAAAAAAAAAAAATAGTGTGCTAATTACCTCACCCCCCCCAATTCCTTTGCAGGTTTTTCTTTCCCTGTCGTTATCTCTCAACTCGGGTTTAATTTTCTTTTGGGAAACTTGTTATTCTACTAAACAGGGATTCAAAAAAACCCCACAACTTACCAGTAAAACCATCGTTTTCCAGGGTCAGCTCCTTGACCTGGATGTGAGGACACAGTGGGGCTCGTGGAGCTTGCTCAGGCTGGTGGCTCGATGGGTTTAGAGTCACCAAAAATGCTTTTCCTGGCAAAACTCACTGCCCTGGCACGGAGGAAACAAAACCCAGGTGCCAAAAAATACTGCTTGGAAAAACAATATCCTGGATATCAGATGCTTCTAAGGGATGAGGTGACCTGGGATCTGCTCTGCAGGTCAGGAACATCTGCTCCTGACCACCTTGCACCTCTTTGCTTCTTCCTCTCCATCGTTTTTCACCTTTTTTGTACCAAAACTCCCTCCTTCCCCCCAAAAAAAACTTCCCCCTCCAACAGTTTGTAACTAAAATGGCGCCTACGTAGTTGTGATGGTTTGGGTGGCTTCACCCCAAACCATGGGCAGAAAAGGTGGAGCCACATTGCAGCAAAAAAAGCTCTTTTATTTTTATTTTATCATTTTGAGGGGGTTTTTTTTCCATTTTTCTTCCAAAACCAGTGTTGTTGTTATCACCTTGTGCCAGGAATTTCTCAACCAGCCCATGGTGGATCCCCAAGTTGAGTTCTCCGCTACCCAAATTTACCACAGCCCTCTTGGTGCTGTGTTGGAAATGACTTTTGGTGTCTATTCCTCTCATCTCTCCTTTTTGGAATGATGTGAAAAGTTTCTGTGTCCGTTGATGGTGGCACTTGGTGCCTCGGAGCCGGTCGGTGACTCTTCGTGCTGAGTTTTTTCTTGACCTACAGGTTGGTTTGGTGTTTGTAGAAGGTCACCAACATGGGGGGGTGGGGACAAGCTGGAGCAGAGCTTTGCCATCAACCTGATATGACACAGGTTCATCCTTCTGCTTCCACCATGTCCATGGTTGAACCCCAACCCATCTCTCTCTTCTCCATGTATCTACCCATCCCTTAACACATGCTAGAGGGACTGAGCATCCATGGGGGACGGGATCCCTATCCCATCCCCACCTGGTGCATGTTGTCCATCAGCCAGGACCTTCCTCATAGACCAACAGGAAGGTTGGGAGATGTTTGACTATTTTATTATTATTATTTTGCTTCTTCTTCTTCCTTCTTCCTTCCTTCTTCTTCCTTCTTCTTCCTTCCCTCTTCCTTCCCTCTTCCTTCCCTCTTCCTTCCCTCTTCCTTCCCTCTTCCTTCCTTCTTCCTTCTTCTTCTCATCCAAGTTCTGCTGGCACTTTAGCAGGGGTGTTTGCAGCACGAGAAATGGCCATGATTTTACTGCCTGTGTTTGGTACCTACCATGTGATACTTGAAGAGATCAAGGGTGTCTTACCCTTTGTTTAGAATCAACTCTTCTATTTCCTTTTCTTCCTCGCGTTGTTGACGTAGTGGGCACATCTGCCACCTTGACAAAATGCCTCTTCTCCAAGAGTTTAACCTTCTCCCATAGTTGTGTATAATTAAAAAAAACAAAAAAAAAAACAAACAAAAAAAACCCACAAACTGTAAACTTTTTTTAAAATAAAATATGTATATACCTTGAAACTTGGCTGGTGCTTCATCGCCGAGAGCTTGGTCTTGTAGGAAACATGTTGAACCTTGTGGTGTTACCTTAAAAAAAGTCTTCTCCAACCTAAACAATTCTGTGATTGATTCAACATCCCACCTGGATTTCACCCATGGCTCATCTATGCCCAGATCAAAGTCATCCTGGGGGATCTTCTGCTTGGAGATGATCTGTTTGGAGGTGGAAGCAGAGGTTGGTGCATGCACCCAACACACTGATGGTGGTTCTTGAGGCAGCCAGCTCCTTCTCCAGCTATTTGCAAGCAGTTGGATGATGTCCTTCCACGCCCCGTGACCACAGCTGGGATGCTGAAGCTGGATTTTAAAGTCTTGGGTTGAAAATGGGAGATGAGCACAACCACGAGGTGTCTGTACCTCATCCCTCTCCCTGCTCAGCCTCGTTGGGGGAATTTCTTTTGAGGTCTCGTCTTGCAGGAGGACAAGTCATGACAGGTAATGCTGCCTGAGATGTCACAGCCGTTGTGGGAGCTGTGTTTGGTGTCCTGAGCCTGTGACCATGGCAGAGGTGGGTGGTTTTTGTATCATCACACGTAATTTTGGTTTGATGTTACATGGATGATGTCTACAGGGGATGTGACCAGGAGTGGGAGCAGTTCAAGGACCCCTGAGCTGGTGTTTCCAGGCTATGGGTGGCCCAGGGAAGGGGACAACAAACTGGTCTGTGGCTTCTCTTCATTCTGGTTTAACTTGCTGCAGATGTTGTCCCCAATTTGCTGGAGCTGATCAAGACCTTCCCCTCCATCATCCTCCTCTCCGCGCCCTTCCCTTGCTCCAGACAGGGCTGGGTGACAGATCCGTGTCGTACCAGTGCCACCTGCTGCCAGCACCCATCCTGGCAACCCTGGGCACCTTTAGGTGATGCTGGGTACAGGAGAGGGACATCCTGTCCCAGTGCCACCTCCTGGGACCACCAGCCCTTCAGGTCCCTTACTCTGGAGGGGCAGCAGGGAAGTGGGGACAGCCCTATACCCCTTGCTGTGTCCCCTGCCTTTTGGGGGGGGGCTTTTGGGGCCACCTGGGGGTGGCACTGTCCCCTCTGCCCAGCAGGTGGCCCTCGTGCCACACCAGTAACCTCCCACTCTGCCCAGTACAGGGTAGACCTGGGCCCTGTGCTGGGTTCCCTCCGTGTCCCCTAGAAGTGACCCCGTGTCCCCTGGATGCCAAATGTCACCACTGTCCTCCTCCGGGGTTTGGGGCTCAGCTCGACCTGGCCCGAGCTCTGCAGGGCCCCAGGAGGTGGGTGCTGCTGGGGGGGCCCAGTGTTGGGGTGACATGGGGGACGGGGACCCACAGCTGGTGACGGGTGCTGCTCGGTGCTTTCAGGAACCTCATCCTGCCCCATCTGTGTTGATGATGAAGAGCATCAAAGGGTGAAGCACCCAGCCTGGGCCCCCCCCTGGGTTCCGGGTGCCATCTCGCAGGGTTCTGGGTACCTTCTCCATGGGGCTTTGAGTGACATCACCACAAGGCTTTAGGTGCCATGTCTGTGGAATTCTGGGTGCTATCCCTGTGGAGCTCTGGGTGCCATCCCCATGGGACTCTGGTTGCCATTACCACAAGGCTTTAGGTGCCATCCCTATGGGGCTCTGGGTGTCATCCCCATGGAAATCTGGGTGCTACACCCAAGAGGCTCTGGGTG
>NW_010314180.1:3891-8905 GCF_000700745.2 Antrostomus carolinensis
ATCCCCAAGGGGATCTGGGTGTCATCCTCATGGAAGTCTGGGTGCTATGCCTGCTCCAGGTGCCATCCCTGAGGCGCTCTGGGTGTCATCCCTATGGAAGTTTGGGTGCTATCCCTGTGGAGCTCTGGGTGCCATCCCCATGGGACTCTGGTTGCCACCACCACAAGGCTTTAGGTGCCATCCCTATGGTGCCCTGGGTGCCATCCCCATGGATCTGGGTGTCATCCTCATGGAAGTCTGGGTGCTATGCCTGCTCCAGGTGCCATCCCTGAGGCGCTCTGGGTGTCATCCCTATGGAAGTTTGGGTGCTATCCCTGTGGAGCTCTGGGTGCCATCCCCATGGGACTCTGGTTGCCACCACCACAAGGCTTTAGGTGCCATCCCTATGGTGCCCTGGGTGCCATCCCCATGGAAGTTTGGGTGTTATCCCCAAGGTGCTCTGGGTGTCATCCCCATGGAAATCAGGGTGCTATGCCTGCTCTGGGTGCCATCACCACAGGGCCTTGGGTGCCATCCCTGAGGTGCTCTGGGTGTCATCCCCATGGAAGTCTGGGTGCTATCCCTGTGGATCTCTGGGTGACATGCCCAAGGGGGTTTGGGTGCCATCCCCATGGGACTCTGGGTGCCATCCCTGAGGTGCTCTGGGTGCCATCCCATGGAAGTTTGGGTGCTACACCCAAGAGGCTCTGGGTGTCATCGCCATGGAAATCTGGGTGCTATGCCTGCTCTGGGTGCCATCACCACAGGGCCTTGGATGCCATCCCTCAGGTGCTCTGGGTGTCATCCCCATGGAAGTCTGGGTGCTATCCCCAAGGAGTTCTGGGTGTCATCCCCATGGAAATCTGGGTGCTATCCCTGTGGAGCTCTGGGTGCCATGCCCAAGGGGTTTTGGGTGCCATCCCCATGGGACTCTGGTTGCTACTACCACAGGGCCTTGGGTGCCATCCCTGAGGTGCTCTGGGTGCCATCCCCGTGGAAGTCTGGGTGCTATCCCCAAGAGATTCTGGGTGCCATCACCACAGGGCTTTGTGTGCCATGCCCAAGGAGCTCAGGGTGCCATCCCCATGGAAGTCTGAGTGTCATCCCCATGGAAGTTTGGGTGTCACTCCCATGGAAGTCTTGGTGCTATCCCCAAGAGGCTCTGGGTGCCATCATCGCAGGGCTTCTGGTGGCATCCCTGAGGAGCTTTGGGTGCCATCACCACAGGACCTTGAATGCCATCCCCGAGGGACTCTGGGTGCCATCCCCATGGAAATCTGAGTGTCATCCCCAAGGAGCTTTGGCTGCCATCACCACAGGTCCTCAGGTGCCATCCCCACGGGACTCTGGGTGCCATCTCCATGGCCACACCACCCCTGTGACAGCAGGGTACAAGCCAGCAGGTGCTCAGAGCTCTGGTCCTGGGGCTGCTCATGAGATGAGCAGTGTGTTCTGTCCCCTCCAGCTTTGTCCCCTCATTGGGTGCCAGGACCTTCCATTATGGGAACCTCTCCCTGTCCCCCTTTGGGACCCAAAGGACCTTGGGTGCTGCTCCAGCTGAGGGGCATCTGGATGTGACACTCCGCAGGGTACAAGCCAGCAGGTGCTCAGAGCTCTGGTCCTGGGGCTGCTCATGAGATGAGCAGTGTGTTCTGTCCCCTCCAGCTTTGTCCCCTCATTGGGTGCCAGGACCTTCCATTATGGGAACCTCTCCCTGTCCCCCTTTGGGACCCAAAGGACCTTGGGTGCTGCTCCAGCTGAGGGGCATCTGGATGTGACACTCCCCCCCCCCGAGCCCTGAGCAGTCACTGAGACAGGCCACTTGTGGTGACCCCAAGGACCACGGGGGACACCTGAGCCTGTTCCACCTGCCCCGCGCCGGCTCCGGTTACGGCCCGAATTGTTCCTCCCGACTGGAAGAAATGCCGTCAGCGAAAAAAAAGTCGGTGGCCATTACTAATGCATGCCCCTCCGGCGGGACACGGCTGCACCCGACCCCCCGCCACGGGGTTTGGGCCCCCCCGGAGTCACCTGAACCCCTTGGAGATGCAACAAGGGACAGAGTAGAGTCTAGGGAAGGGTCTGGCTCCATCCGAGCTCCAAATGTTGGCTTAGGCTGGTGCTGGATGTGTGGCCAACGTGTGGCCTTGATGAGGGGAGACCTTGTGGCTCTGTGCAAGTCCCTTGGAGGAGGGTGGAGAGAGGGGGGGGTGGGTCTGTTCAACCAAGGCCCAAGGGACAGGACAAGAGGAAATGGGCTCCAGTTGTGTCCAGGGCAGTTGAGATGGGATGTGAGGAAGAATTTCTTTGCTGCAAGGGTTCTGAGGCATTGGAAGGGGTTGCCCAGGGCAGTGGTGGAGTCCCCATCCCTGGAGGGATTTAAAGGACGTGTAGATGTGGTGCTGAGGGACATGGTTTAGTGGTGGACTTGGCAATGCTGGGTTTACAGTTGGACTAGATGATCATAATGGTCTTTTCCAACCAAACTATTCTATGATTCTATGATTTTATGAACACCCATGTGGCGCTGGAGCTGTGACCATGCTGTCAAATGTGTCTTGCCCCAGAAGGACCACAGCACCTCTACCCCATCCCAGGTAGTCGTCCTGCAGAGAACTTCACAGCTCAGTGCGTGTTTCCTGACAAATCTCTCTGTTTTCCCCATAACTGCTGATTCTGACCCGTTTGCAGACGAGGACTCTTCCTCCTCCCTTTGCTCCTTCCCAATCTTTAGCTCTTTTCCCCCGAACTCATCTCCTTCACCCCCAGTTTTCTTCTCCTCCACCCCCAGTTTTCCTCTCTCCAGCTGAGCACGGTGATGCTGAACCAGGCAGCTTCACCCCTCACCCTCCTGGGACCAAGATCCCTCACAAATCCAGGATGGTCCAACCCACCAGGGTGGGATGCTCATCCCTGTACATCCCACCTCGAGGTGACACCCATCAAGAGGAACGATGGTGACCACCTCCCCAACCCTGAGCTTCTACCCCATTTTTTAAGCCAGGATCTCATAGAAGGAGGTGGATTTTGCCATCACCAGCCTCACTGGTGCCATAAAACGTGCCGGGGGGACCTCCCTGGATAATGGACTTGGGTTGTGTTCCCTCATCCCTCCACATCAATATTCCATTATCATTTCCATCCCCAGCTGAGCCCACGAGGAGCTGCAGAAAGAAACCCAGCCCCACACTGAGCACCACCAGGTCTCAACGCTGGTGGGGTGGCTTTGCCTGACCCCCCCTTTGCCTTTCCAGAGGTTCTTCCAGCTCCATCCACATTAAATATTTGGTTGAGGAACATAAGAAGATGATGTAAATTTTTAAACAGGGCCATTTGCTCCACTCAGGTTACGTGAGCTGAGACCTCGATGAGGTTTCACCTTCACGGAGCCGGAATATCGATGGCACTGGGGAGAGGGATGAGCCTGGTGCCGAGGTGCCCCATGCTACGCTTGGGTTGGCACCATGCAGACCATTCATGGTGCCTTCAGACTCTTGGGGACCATCCTGGGATCTCAGGGAACATCTCTAGGCATGGAGACTACCCCAGGTGCCTCCTTGCTTGGGGATGATTCCAGGGTCCTGGGGAACGTTCAAGGTGTCTCTGTGCTTGGGAACAGTGCTGGGATCATGGGCACCATCTAAGGTGCTTCACTGCTTGGGGACCATCCTGGGGTTTCAGGGTCCATCCCTGGGTATAGTGACCATCCAAAGTGCCTCCCTGCTTAGGGCCATACTGAGGTCTCAGGGAGCATCTGTGGGCATGGGGACCATCCAAGGTGCTTCCCTGCTTGCTGATCATCCTTGGGTCTTGGGGACCACCCTGGGTTCTGGGAACCTTCAGAGGTGCTTCCTTGCTTGGGACCATCCTGGAGTCTCAGGGACCATCCAGGAGTCTCTTGGGGCCCATCCCTGCACCTGAGGACCATCCAAGATGCCTCCCTGCTTGGGAAGAATCCTGGGGTCTTGGGGACCACACCTGGGCATAGGGACCATACAAGGTATCTCCCTACTAAGATCATCCTGGGGATTCTCAGGGACCATTTTGGGCTCTTGAGGACCATCTCAGGCTCTTGGGGACCATCCCAGTTCTTGGGGACAATCAGAAGTGTCTCTCTGCCTGGGGACCATCTTGGGCTCTTGGGGAACATCATGGGGTCTGGTGACCATCTGAGGTCCCTCCCTGCTTGGGGACCATACCAGGGTCTTGGGGACAACCCCAGGACTTGGGGACCAACTGGGGTGTCTCCCTGTTTGGGGACCGTCCTGGGCTCTTGGGGACAACCCCAGGGCATGGGAACCATCTGGTGTGCCTCCCTACTTGGAGACTACCCTGAGATCTTGGGGACCATCCCAGATCTTGAGTACCATTGAAGTGCCTCCCTGCTTGGGGATCATACTGGGCTTTTGGGGCACATCCTGGGATCTGGGGACCATCCAAGGTTCCTCTCTGCTTGGGGACCACTCTGGTCTCCTGAGGACCATCCTAGGAAATGGGAACCATCTGGGGTGCTGCCCTACTTGGGGACCACCCTGAGATCTTGGGGACCATCCCAGACCTTGAGTACTATCTGAGGTACCTCCCCTTGCTTGAGGACCATCCTGGACTCTTAGGAGACCATCCTAGAGTTGGGGATCTTCTTGGGTACCTCTTTCCTTGGCAACCATCCTGAGGTCCTGGGGACCACCCTGTGCTCTTGGGGACCATCCAGGATGCCTCTTCTCTTGGCAACCATCTTGGGTTTTTGGGGACCATTCAGAGTGTGTCCCCACTTGGGGACCATCTCAGGGTGTGGTACCCATCTTGGGGGACCCCCCAGTGTCCCTCCATTCTCCAGCACCACCTTGGGGTTCCATGGCCACCAGCATCCCCCATCTCCAACACGGGGTCAAGCTCAGCCCCATCCTGGATGGTCACTCCAAGATCCATCACCCCCAAAACTCCTCTTCCAGGGGGTTTGACCCCCCCGTCCCCCCCAAAAAAAAATCCAGGAGGCACCAACCGGCTTTTCCCACCTCCCATCCCGCGGCCGGTG